>NC_056625.2:215852026-216132026 GCF_002870075.4 Lactuca sativa
GGTTATATCCTAACTAGCATGGCATGGGGATTACATAACGCATAAAACTAGTAGAAATACATACCTTGTTGTTGCTTGGATTCCTTCAAGACTTTGTGAGCCTAGCACCCCAAATGTTGTGCCTCAAATGCTTCACACAACACCACAAAACTTGGAATAACTTGAGAGTATACTTCTAGCACTCAAAATCAGTTATGCCCTCTCTAGTAACCTTACTAGGTCCAATTTTACTAGCCAAAGGGTTCCTTTTATAGTGGTGTCACAATTAGGGTTTCATTAAGAAGACCCATAATTGTCATGACTCTTCATTTCTCATGACCCATGGGTTTGTAACTCCCATGGACTATCCATGGAGCTCCAAATGGTTACATCCATAACCCATAAACCATGGATCATTAATCCACCATAAAAGATTTGATGATTGTCATAATCAACCCTATATATTTAATTAGTCTCACTTTGATCACCAAATTAATACTAGATTAATACTTGATCAAATACTAATTAAATAATACTATTATTAATATATTAGAACTTATAATATATTAATAATCATAAGTGCCATATTCTCTCATTTAGTCTATCCAAGTATTGCAATGCCATGCAACCCAAATGGACCATGCCGGGTCGGATCAAGTACATACCAATAAAAGTTATGGACTTAGACACTATATCCAACACTTTTGTGGGGTTACTATAAAAGAGATAGGTTTGGAGGTTTTTCAGTTTTTGTATGCTAATGATGCTATCTTATTATGTGATTGGGATTTGGACAATGCTCGCCATATAGTTCGTTTCTTTAGGTTTTTCAGTTGGCTTCGGGTCTGAAAATTAATCTATTTAAGACTATGTTGATTGGAGTGAAGTGGAATTTTTTGTAGTCCAAGAAGTAGCTACTTTTATTGGATGTAGTGTGATTCGGTTAACTTTTATTTATCTTGGGGTCTTGGTGGCTTCTAATATGACCCACATTGACTCGTGGAAGCTAATTATTTCTAGATTAGTTTCAAAGAACTCTTCTTGGAAGGAAAAATTTTATCTAAAGGAGGAAGGTTGACTCTCATCAAGTTGGTGTTAGGAAGCACTTGCATCTATTACATGTTTATTTTCATGTTTTGGAGGTGGTGTTGAAACTTTTGGAAACGATTAGGGCAAGGTTTTTTTTGGGTTGCAAATATTGGGAGCATAAGTTACATTAGGTGGTTTGGAAGTGTGTGCTTTCTAGTAAGGAGCTCAAGGGTCTCGGTGTTGGGTGCTTTCCCACTTTTAGTAGAGTGTTACTATTTAAATGGCAATAGAAGTTTTTTGAACAATCGTATGCTCTTTTGGTAAGATTCATAAAAGCTATGCATGGTCAGAATGGGGACAGGGTCAGCTTCAAAGTATATTAAAAGGAAACAGTATGTGGATTTCTATTGATTATGCTATTGATCATCTTGTTGTCAAAGGTGTTCTTCGTAAAGACTTTTGTAAGTTCAATGTTGGTGTTGGCTTGGTTGCTAGATTTGGTTTGACATTTGTCTTGGTGATTGATCCTTAAAGGATCGGTTTCCTAAGGTGTTTGTGCTAGACAGATAGGAAGATCCGATTGTGGTGGATTGGAAATCTGAGTAGGAGCTCCGTGAAGTGATACCGAGTCTACTCAGTGGGATGGATTACTTGCTTGTTTACAGGAATACACATTCTCCACTAATAAGGATCGTTTATTATGGGATATGAAATATGATATTTTATAGTATCTTGTACATGTAACTTTTTTAATAAAGTATTCCTTTTGTAGTCAGGAAGGCCTACCCGGTGGAATAACTTTGTGCCTATAAAGTTCAATGTTATTCTTTGGATGATTTCCTTAGATAGAATTCCCACCGGATTGAACCTGAGAGATAGAGGTATTGACTTATATTTCATGCTTCTTCTAGTGGGTTCTCAAGTTCGAGAATCTATTTCTCAAAATTTTATTTTATGTCCTCTTCTTACTCCTATTTTGGATCAAATTGCTCGTTGGTGGGGTTTCCCATTCCGACTAATCAGTCTATTTATTCTTTGTTATTTGGATGAATAATAATATTTTGGATTTTAGTAAGAAGGTTTTTGATGAAGTTATTGTCTTCATGTTTTCGTCTCTATGGAACTTTCAGAACAAACTTATTTATGGAGTGGATAAGCGTAATAAGGATGTGTTGTTTGACGAATGTTCAGTTATAAATTTTTTTTATATATATTTATGTCGTTCAAACAAAAAAATTACATGTACATGCGCCTACGATTATATATATATATATATATATATATATATATATATATATATATATATATATATATATATATATATATATATATATATATATATATATATATATATATATATATATATAGGGAGTTGTGTAATGTCGGGTTTTAGGTATGAGTTTCAATTGTTATTTTGATAAAACTTGGTTGGCCACGACATGGTGAACAGATCACTACGACGTGGCATTTATGCATGAAACACGTGTTTCATTTAGACGCCACGACATGGTCATGCAAGGTCCACGATGTGGTGCAAATGGATGTGCAAAAGCCTAATTTTTAGGCTCAAGGCCATATTTAAAGGAAGTGATGGCTAGGTTTCCCCGACCCTCGTCCTCCATCACCTCCTAAAGTGTTCTTGAGCAAACCCTAGCCTCTTTGCAAGCTTTGAGATCATTTTGGTGTGTTTGGTGCACTTTGAAGGAAGATGAAGAAGGTTTTCATGCAAGAATCAAGCAAGAAACTCCTCCCCATCCTTGGTGCCACTCTCTGAACTGTTCGTAAGTCCTCAAGGTTCCACATTGTTGATTCATTTCTTGTAGATCAAGCCTTCTTAGCATGTTTTTGTCTATTAATGAAGTTTAAATGATGGGATGAGATAAAGTCTACAACTTTATGACTTATAAAGGTCCATTGACCTTAATACATTCTGGATCTAAAAGTTGGTTGAGTTTTTGGAGTCATGCATGTGGTTTTGGGTCACTTCCTCATATTTTGACCTAGTTGGGCGAAGGACATTCACATCCATAAAGTTTTTATTTTTCTCGACCATTAAGGTCCCAAGAAGCTTCCTGTAAAGTTAGAGTTGAAGGCTTAGCAGATTGAGAGCCAAATCCATTAAGCTGTCTTTATACAGTTTCCATGATTTGGCATCTTTCTTGCAACGATGTGGAGGTTGATTTGGTCACGGTTGTTTAGAGTGGACTCTACCGTAGCGTGGTGGCATGCCTACCATGGCGTTATAGTGGATTTTAATCGGGATCAAGTTAGATGACCACGATGTGGCCATTCGTTGGCCATGACGTGGAGGTCAATTGGAGTTGACTTTGACCATTGACTTTTTGACCTAGTTCACTTTTAGCCAAATTGCTAGTTTTAGAAAGTATACTAAAGGTTTTACTATATGTGATTTAATAGGTGGTGTGTAGCACCCACTTCTTGACTGTGTGAGCTAGTTAGTTGTCAACTACGTTTGTGAGGTGAGTCTTCTCACTATACTATGTAGGCTGCTAGACTGTCTTTGTGACTTTTGCATGAAAGAGCATTGAAGGACCATGACACTTGTATGAAAGATCATGGGAGGGTCATGAAAGCCATACGAAAGACTATGAGAGGACCATAGCAATAAAGACTTTAGGAGGACTGCAACAATTAGTAATTGTAAGAATGTGGGAGAACCACACCATCCACACATTATATATGTTATATGATATTTTGGGAAACTCACTAAACTTTATACTTACAATTTTATATTTAAAATTTTCATGTACTACTGGTTCCAAAGGGAAGGGTTCCATATAACTGCATCGCATACATTGGAGATTTCACACTTATGGTTTATTATTACTCTGATATTATCTTGAAACATCTTTCGATACTCTGACTATCTTTTAGAATTAACGAATGAATAATTTGGTTGATTTAAGAATGAAAATTTTACCTTGTATTTTGGGACGTTACAAGTTAGTTTATTTTTTATCAAAGAATAAGTTGTGAGATGGATTTTGATATTTAACAGAATACATAATCTTGTAAAATGCCAAATAAATGTGATAAATTTTTTAGAAAATTGCATAGTTTAATTGTAGATGGTGTACTCAAATATTATGATTAATTAGAGTAACCACATCTGTTGACAAAGCCACTTGCAAATGGTTTTAGTGTAGTTCGTATGAATCGTGTATAAACGAAATGAAATCATAGTATGAGTTGAATCTAAAATACAAGATGTAAATAAAATCTGTTTGGCTCAATTGATACTTCTGAAAGATACAATAGTGTTTTAGAGTAAAGAACACGAAGTGCCAAAAGTTACTCTATCTCTAGTACCTATCCCTATTTATAGGAACGACAGAAGTAAGCAAAAATACATAAGGGCGTAAACATGAAAACTTCAAAATCTAAACAACCCTTACAAAATACATACATTGGAATCTAACTTATAAACTTCGAATATTAACAAGCTACAACTGAATTTGACACCTCACTACTAAATTCGAACTCAACATTCTCCCTCTTTGTGAGAAGTTTTGAACTTAAGTCATTAACAACTTTGTGACAATAGTCAATTTCGGGTCAAGTCAAGTCGAACGAAGTCATCGAGTCAAACCGGTCAACTCAATTAAACCTTGTATATTAGGGTTTGTGTTATGTAATTACTGTATAACTCACTATTTTAATGAGAAAACATCACTTGAAAAAAAATATTGTGTTTAATTTTCCTTAGCCTTAGTACTAAGCAATGAACAAAAACGATAAAATAATGTTGCATACTCATCGGGAGTGTGTAAGATCCTAAAACCTGGCTTAATGGGGTTTACGGACCTTGTGTTACGGAGCCAAACACTCACAAATGTCACTCGCGAAACCTCTCTCAATCGTTATCACTCTATATCTTTTTATCTAGAAATCTCTCCTAAATCTCTCCAAGAATGTCAAATCTCTCCCAAATCTCTCTCTGTATGTGAAATCTCTCCAAGAATGTAAAATCTCTCCCAAATCTCTCTCCGTATGTGAAATCTCTCCAAGAATGTCAAATCTCTCCCAAATCTCTCTCCATATGTGAAATCTCTCCAAGAATATCAAATCTCTCTCAAAAAGTTCCTTAAAATTTTTGTAGTCTTTCGGGCCATCCCGACCCTTAACCGGGTCAAAAACCGCTAAAAACGGGGTAAAAACGGATTAAAAGGACTTAAGGACCCGAAAACCCTCTTAAGGAGCCGAACCCTGTTAAGGACCCGAAACCCCTCTTAGGAACCGAACTTGTCAGAAGGGAAGGCATCAGAAGCGAACCGTCCCTTCGGACCGATCCACGCATAAGGACCGAACCCTCCCTTTCGGACCGAACCTTCGGTCCATTTCGGTCTATTTCGCTCCATTTCGCGTCTTACTCCGTTCGCCCCATTTCGCCTTTGGCTCATGATCAGAAGGGACCGAACCTCGGCCAGGACCGAGAGGTCTCGCAGGGAAGCCCATTTCTTCCTGGTTTTCGACTACGACTTCATTTTAGCTTCGTTTTTCATTGTTTTAACGCGGGATTTTCACCCAAAACTTTATTTTAACATATAAGGCTCCCTAATTATTGATTAATCACGCTTTTGAGGATAAAACCTTATCCAAGAAGAGTGGGTGAAGTACAAAGGTTGAGTGTTGACTTTTCTTTGTATTATGACACAAGCAACCCCCATACCCACTCGATGACTAACCCACACTCCTCCGCACCATACCTTGTCACTTTCTTGTACTTTTTACCTCTCTCACAAGTTACTCCCACGTTTTTAGAGCTGGTCACTCAACCTCTCTCCTCATTTTCTTTCACTTGCTCTCATTTCACCAAAAATCAAACACAACTTTGCTCTCAAACTTTTTCTCTCTATTTCAAGATTCCAAGGCTGATCTTGAAGCTTTATTCTTCTCTTGGTAAGTATAATTCATCCTCCTTGTGATTATTACACTTCATTCTACTCCAATCATCGATTGCTTACACAAACTCCATCACTTTAATGTTAGATTCTCGAAAATCTTCAAGGCATCTTCAAGTGTTCTTGAGTTGAACACTTCCATTATTCAACAATGATCTATTGAAATCACTCAAGGTGAGTTCATACCCCAACATTTTCATGTTTTCTTAAGTTTTAGGGGGGGGGGGGGGGGGGGGGGGGAATACAAGTTAAAACACTAAGAACATAATTAAACTTTTCTAACAGCTTTCATCAGAAAAGTTGGACTCCATTCACGGACTATTTTGGGCAACTTAAACATTTTTGTTTTCAAAACTGTTTTAGGTTCAAGTAGTTCCAGTTCTTAGCTTCTAAATGACTACTTGAACATCTCCACACGATTTTTCTACGATTTACGGTGATTTTTACAAAACTGCCTATCATTTCAATCACCAATCCGGACCAGTCTGTGATTATGGACTTTTTCACACAAGTTGGAGGTCCTGAAAAATCATGATAAAAATTATGAATAAACTAGACACATTTTAAGAACTCTAAGAATTTACAGATTTAGTTTTTGACTTCGTATGATTTTTCTATGACTTTTCTAAAACGATGCAGAAAGGTTAAAAACTTGTTAACAGCTTATAACCTTCATGACACTTTTTATTATGTTGAGCAAAGTGTACAACCATGAGTTCTAAATATTGAATGTGTTTCCTTGTTAGTTTATGATCATAAACTGAAACTTAGTCATTCATGATAAGATTATTCATTCATTTAGAACACATATATTAAGTTATAATAAGCATAATTTATGGATTTATAACACTAATGTGTTTTCATAAAAGAGTACTTATACATTACAAACATTTCGGATAAACTATAATAGGTATAGTTTATGTATCATTTACTTCTCAAACTTATTTATCAAAGGTTTTCAGTTTAGTTCACGTAAATCTGTTAATGAATAAATTTATGAGTCATTCACTTCGGGTTACTTCCAAAGTAACAAAGTCAAAAAGTCTTGTAAATTAACCAGAGTCTCTTGTAGGGAGAACGTGATAGTTGTGTATAGATCTATATTGGGTTTGACAAACCCACACCTAAGCTGCTTGCAACAACTAGACCGGCAGGTCTGTGGTGACAAGTGCCATTTAACGATGACGCCTGAAGAACGTTGTATTACGAGGCCGTCTATGTCAAGTATGGTAATGATAGCTCACATGTGGTATTAACAAATCATAAGATTTACGGGTTCTAACTTCAAATTAGCGAGTTATGTCGATTTAGCTCACTGAAATTACTTTAAGTATGGAAAAATACTTGTATGCTTTCATATAAAAAAGGGTTTTATGCCGATTTAAAACCATAGTTATATCTGTAGTGGTGTTGATTATGATGGCATGTGCGGAATTAGAAAGATCTAATGAATCATCATGTAAAATCAAGAACACAAGGAGTAAATAAATCTTTGTAAGCTCTTATTAGATCTAGAAAGAATATACAAATGGGTTTGAATAAAGTTTCTCTCTCTAGTCTAACACTCTAAATGGTTCTCTTACATAATGGGAGTCACTCACTTCCTATTTATAGGAAAGACTCAACCCATTTACACATACAAAGAGGAAAGCCTAAAACACTACATCCAAGCATGACTTTGCACCCTAACATTCTCCCCCTCAAAGCTAGGATTGGATGTCCGACTTCAATCTCCAACGAGCTAGCACGATCAAGACCAAACTCCCCCTCAAAGTTACACCGGTTTTCAAATCCGCAAATGAATATTCGACAAACCCGAGAAGCTTCGAATACCCATCATTCTCCCCCTTTTTATAATCAAAAAATGATTATAAAACCCACTAAGGATGAGAAGCGCCCGAGGAATAAACTTCACAATACTCCCCCTTGATGTGTACCAAAAATCAATCACCAAAACTCTTGCACGGAAAAACAATCACGAAAAAGCCACAAAAAATTCCAATTTATGAAAATTTTTGACTTTTTGGGTGAAAGTTGCAAGATTTTTCAAAAACCGGGTAGAAATTGTCACTTTCTGAAACTTGCAGGGACCCGTTGTGCCAAAAACAGTCAAATATGCAAAACTCTAGCCCATTTGCGAAACCGGGCATAAAGCATAAATTCGCACAAACTGCAAGGACCAGAACTGAAAATTCTGCAATTTCTCAGCTTTTATTACCCATATGCGAAGTTGGGTACTTGTTGCCAAAAATCAGAAACTGCAGATACTCATTTTGAAAATATTTGCATTTTCTTCAAACTTGCGAAACTGGGCAAATTTTGCCATTTCATAAAAATATAAGGGGCCAAATTCGAAACTATTTGTTTTCTTACCCAATTCACGTTATACAGTGAAATACTTCGCATTTTTAATTCTTCGCACGTGAAACATGAATGCGAACCATGGATGAAAATACTTCGCATCTTAACCCAATTTAACCAAATGCGAACTAAATTTCAACCTTAATCACCTTCGCATCTTTAACCCCAATCCATACAACCTCATATGCGAAATTAATTGAGACCCAGATGCAAATATTCTTGGCCTTCAAACTAGTTAACCAAATGCGAAATCATGTTTGAAGAATCAACAATCGACATCAAAATTTCTTTTGGTTCCAGTCAACTATCGAACCAATATCATATAAAAATCATTCAATTCTTCAAATGTCGACTCCAAAATCTTTCCAGTTCATTTCAAAACTATCGACTCCCCAAAATCGATATCAATTACAATCGATTTCAAAATCTTTGTTCTTCGTTCATCGTCACTTCCCAATATCAATTTCGCAGACTACGTTTCATCGTCCCCATTTTGAAATCAAAATACACTTTGCTTTTTATTCAACATCAATCTATTTATCAAACCATTCCATACACCTACGTCGATATGTCAAAACAATCGATATTCACCAAATAAAGATTCCAAAGCGAGATTGATTCCCAAACCATTTCCTTGGTACCAACATTAATCAATATAGACCAGACTTTGAACATTGACTCTTACCAGTCGATTATGACTTCAAAAACAATAGTTCATTTTTCATTCAACCCAAAACGAATTCACATCGATTCCAAAAACCATCGACATTCGCAACCCAAAGAAATAAACAATTGATAACCCCTGGAATCGCTTTTTCATTCAAACCAAAACATCAACAATAAACTTCCAAAATCGATTAACCCAATCATATTAAGCAATAAACCAACATCGACTTTTCGATATCAAAATTGCAATTCCAAGTCAAAATTTTGAAATCAGGTTCGACTCTAATATCGCTTTCCTGTTCGATTTCTCAAATGACTCAAAACAAAAACATCAAAAGCGAAATCAATTCCAGATTCATCAAGAAACCGATTTTGACTTTTAGCTTTGAATTTAAGAATTCTTCAGTTGACAAACACAATTCTATGAATCTATCAACGATTTTCAGATCAAACAGAGAATATTCAACTTGTTCTTCAACATATTCAACATTTCTTTATCAAATTCTTCAAAATCAAGATTTCGATTGAAGATTTTCTATACATCAACAAAACCAAGATCGACTCGATATCCAACAAACAATACAATATCGATTCACAGTATCAGTCGATTATTAGAGATGAAATGAAAACAAGAATCAAGAACAAGTCGATCGAAAATTAAAAAAATAACTTCAGAGTGTACGAGTCAGTAGAGAACCAAAGAAAATATCGAATTGAAATAAAGTTGGGCTCAATTTTAATGATCGGTGACAAGCAAATGAAATTTGGCTTAAAATTCGATTCAAATGATCAGTTTCAATTTAAAAACGGATCAAACAAACAAATAGGATTGGATTGGGATTTGATCAAAAAAAAATATTGGATCATCAATGGGGTTAAAACGGATTAGATCCAACGAAGCAAATCGATCAAAAATGAAAAACGAAAAATATGAATCGAAATCATGGACGGACGTTTTGGAATCCATTTAGGAATTTGAGATACTTTTTTGACGAATCGAGTTCCGTTTTCAACGAACGAATCAAATTTGGAAGATCTTGGTTCTTTTGTCGGAATGAGAAAATCTCCAAATCGAACATTGTACCACCCACCATGCGAGATGTACAAATCGTTCTTCGAGTTCTTCGTGTTCTTCAACGATCCAAGAACATCATCAAAAGAACCACCAACACTTTTGGGTTTTGACTTCAAATTCAATTCAACCTTTGGAGATTGTTGTTTTGGAACCCAATTTGTTTCACGGATTTTGGCTTCACAACATTTGACAATTTTTGTGACTAAACCCGCTTGTTCTTCCGATTCATCTTCTTCTTCTTTTTCTTTCTCATCTTTTTGCATCTTGAAGACTTGACTTCATGAACAAACCCACTTTTAACAACATGAACATTTTGAGTTTGAATCAAATCTTTTGGAGTTTGATACTTTTGAATTTCTTGTATCACCGGCTTCCGATACGGAATCATTCCTTCAAACGAATCACAAGAACACACCATATCATCGGTTTGAACTCCAATCGAGCAAAAAACTTTTTCATCATGAGAATCAACTTGAACTCCTTTTTCTTGAACATCAAGAACATCACATTGAACTCCATTGTCAAGAACTTCAACAAACTTAGGAGCACGAAGATCATTTGGGTTCTCAATTAGAGAAATGTATTTCTTATTGAACAAATCTCTTTCTTCTCCTTCCTTTTGATTTCTACTATGAACTAATATGGACAAGGCAATTTTATTCAACCATGCAATCTTACAAATTGGTTGATATACCAAGCTTCCATGATCATCCTTCAAACCTCCATAAGAAACCAAATTACCCCATGAAATCAATTTGCTTAACACCAACCCATAGAACTGATCTTCATTTACTTTGTATTTAACATCTTTAACGATCACAATCCAAGAATTGTAAGGCAAATTCACCATGATCACAAAAACTTGAAGATTTCTAGAGAGAGAAAATGATTTTGAATGGGTTTTCTAGAGAGAGAAAGTAAAAATCACTTGAATTCTAGTGAAGAAAATCGAATTATGAATAGAATCAAAGATGAATTCGATTTCTAGAATTCAAAAACACTCTAAACCACGAAGATCCAAGATCATAAAATGAATCACTAAATCAAAATCGCCATCAAGGATCAATTCTTGATTAAATCAAGAACACCCGCTCTGATACCAATTGTAGTGGTGTTGATTATGATGGCATGTGCGGAATTAGAAAGATCTAGTGAATCATCATGTAAAATCAACAACACAAGGAGTAAATAAATCTTTGTAAGCTCTTATTAGATCTAGAAAGAATATGCAAATGGGTTTGTACAAATTTTCTCTCTCTAGTCTAACACTCCAAATGGTTCTCTTACATAATGGGAGTCACTCACTTCCTATTTATAGGAAAGACTCAACCCATTTACACATACAAAGAGGAAAGCCTAAAACACTACATCCAAGCATGAATTTGCACCCTAACATTCTTATGATTCCGAAAGCAATTATGATTGAATGAACGAAAAGTAAGAACACAGAGAGTAAGTATTAATCAGATCTTATATTGATGAAGAACTGATTACAGTGTTTTAAGCAGAAAGAATACTTGAGTTTAAAAGCTCTTTCTACTTCTAACCTCAGTCCCTATTTATAGGCAACCTGAGTGTACAAAAAATATACTAAGTCTAGAGCAATATGTGTTGAAACATAAAAGTGACCCTCTTGAACTTAACTACCGCAACGGTTCAAAAGTCACAGCCAAGACTGCACCCGGAGTCAATCACTACAACTGTAACCGCAACCATTCTCCTTCAACAACCATATCAGCATCTGGAGTCTTCAAGTCTTTCCTATCCGCAGTCTTAGTTATTCCTTTTACTATGTAATTCACTCTATTGTCCAACATGCCTTGCACGGCTGCTCATAGAGTAGTTCTTTTCTAAACTCTATAAATAGAGACTCTTTCTTACGTATTAAGTACTGGTGATATATGTGAGTGTGAAAACTCTTAACTTCTCAATACACAAGATTTCTCATTCAATCATTTTTCTCATCTTCATCAGTTATCCATCTTGTTACTCTTCATACTCAAACTGCTGCTGGAACATAACCTCTCTTCGGAGCAAGTCTTCTAGACTTAATCACTAAACTTGATCTCGCTTACTAACTTGGAGTGACTGCATTCCTTGTTATGAATCAGTTTAAGTGTATTCTTGATATAACTTTTGTCATTTATCTTTCTTTAGTTTTCGCAACTAACTATCTAACTTTATTATTGTTGAGCTTTTAGATCCTTAGAGATTAACTATTTCACAACTTACTTGTTCTAACGTTTGTTCAAGTGTGTCTCCGAGTTTTTCTCTCAACAATTGGTATCAGAGCCAAAGTGGTTGCTTTTTGGACATCGGAACTCTGATTTTCTCATTAAGCCTTCTATACCACTAAAGCTCATTTCTCAAAACAAAAAAATGGCACAATCGTTATCTCTGAATGTCTCCAATAGTGTTGGTGGTTCTAACAGAGCCCTAATACTAGTAGCAAATGAATATCATCACTGGTCACAAAGAATGGAGAGGTATTTAAGAAGATTGGGTAGAGATGTATGGAGATCCGTGGAAGAAGGACCACATGTTCCAGTCCTCACACCAATCTAAACTGACGGTGCTGCAACCAGACTAGGAGGAGGTCAACCAACTATGAGCCGTCCTACCAAAGATGATCTCGATAAAATGGAAAATGATGTTGTTGCTTTTTATGAAATTTTGTGTGGTGTTGCTCCTGACAACTTTGATATTATCATAAACGGCAAGTCAGCAAAAGAGATCTGGGATGTAATCAAAAACCTGTACGAAGGCTCAGAACAAGCACAAGATAAGAAGCTCACAACCGCACTCAACGACTTCAACAACTTCAAAGCTCATGCTGGTGAAAGTTTGGAAGACTCCTTCAAAAGATTCAACCTGATAGTCACAAAGTTATCAAATGCTGGTACCATCCGCAGCAACCATGAAACCAATCTTCAGTTCCTTAATGGTCTAGGAAGACATTGGACTACGGCCAAAATGATAGTCCAAGGTGACAAAAAGATTCACTCTTTATCACTCTACAAACTCTATGGAGAACTTCAAGCACAAGAATCCACCGTAGTCAAAGACTGTGGTGACTTTGGAGGACCGCTTGCTCTCATAGCACAAGCTCCACCGCAGTCACCCTACTCTTCCTCATATGACACCCCACCACAGTCATACGAAACAGATTCTGAGTATGATGATGAAGAAGATTTTTAGAAGGCTATTGCTCTAGTTAGCCAACAGTTCAACCGCATACCACCTTCCTCTTTCCGCAAGAATCAACAATTCAACAAGCCACCATTCAACCGTAACTTCGGTCCTCAGAACAACAACTCTCGGTATCCTAAAGTGTCTCAGAACAATCAACCTAAGAAGGTACCGCAGTCTCCTCAGAACAATGACTCTGGTACTCAATCAGAAGACAAAAATGATGTTGTGATTTGTCACAAATGCAATAAAGGAAATCACTTCGCAAAAGATTTTAAGGCAAATGTAGTCAAGGATAGAGCATTCTATCTTCGAATGGCTCAAGAATTGGAAGAAAAGGAAAAGGCAAGGGCATATGTGGCTCAAGTCAAAAGAGACCATCAAGTTTGGTCATCAGGTGATGAAGAAGAGACCATCAACAGTGTTAAAGGAAAAGGGAAAATCTGCATGCTGGCCACTGAGGATGATGATGGGTCAGCAATGTTGAACAAAAACTATTGCTACATGGCGAAAGATGGGACTCTAAGCATCGTTGAACAGGTAAAACTCATGATCCAAACTTTAAATTATAGCATGCATGATTGTCAACCCTACATAGATGATCTTAATGACACTTTTGCTGCCGTCCTTTCAAACTATAACAAAGCCTTAGATGAGAAGAACATTACGTCCCAAGAAATGTTCCACGCGAGAGGAAGACTGGATAACAGGAGACATAAGATGGCAATGTTAGAGAGGGATCTAGAGTTAGAGAAAGATGCTAGAATGTTAAGTGAAACTCAATTAGAAATAGCCTTGAATCAAAAATATTTAGCTCAGAGAGAAAATGTACGCTTGAATCTTTTAATTGAAAAATTGTTTAATGAAAGTGAGGCTATTAAAAATTTGGTAAACAATGGAACCGTAGACAGTACATATAATTGGGGGTTGGTCAAATGGATATCCTACCACAATGGATTCCTCACCCTAGTTCAACAAAGACAGAGTGTATGTCCCTCCTGATAGAAAATTTCATTTCCCTGTTAATGACAAGACTTTTCCCGAAGATATCAAAACTCACTTCGGTAGAATAAACAGTTTGAGCAATAATTGTGTCATTGAGGAAATTGTGCCCGAGGATTCAAGTCACATATGTGATCAAACTTCCATCAGTGGCACAACTCACTCCAATTCTCAAGCTTCATCCGAAGTTGATGAAGAAATTGTTGTTGAAGGTCCCGAAATCTCAGAGGACTTTCCATCTTTGACCTCAGACCATAGTCAACTGTCCCAGAAATGTCCCACCGCAGTCTCATCTAAAACCTACTCTGCGATAGTCAAATCATCTTCACCGCTGTTAAAAACAATGACTGCAACTCTTCAGTTCAACGAACTACAACTCTTCAACCGATTTTTCACGAATTGCCTATAGAAAATTTTGAGGTAGTTCAATGCTCTCAAATTCCAGAATCTTCAAGTTCTGATGATTCTAGCCCACACTTTCAAAATAATTCAAAAGGTTCCAGTAAACCGCAGTTGAATAACAATGACTACGGCTCACCAAAATTTTTGGCAAAAAGAGCTTTCAAAGAAGAAATTAGATCTTGAAACAAAAGTAGGCCAAATTTTTCAAAAATTAAGAAAATTCCAAAATCCAAGAGTTCAGAAAATTCCTCTTCCATAAAAACAAACAAAAAGGAAAGTTCAGTCTCACAAGCCACTCCTGCTACTTCTGACACAACCCAAAAAGGTGTCAAACTTGTTAGAAACTATGTTTTTCAGATCTACTCTTCAAATGACCCGAAGTGGAAAGAAATTTTACCCACTCCAACACTTTTAAAATCAAATCAAAACAAATGGAAAGGAATTTTATCAAATCCACCTAGAGCAACTCAAAGATTTACACGTGCGAAATCTCTTTCAAAACAAACATTTTCAGAACTCAAACGTCAAATCTTTCAAAAGTTACCCACCTCGGACTGATTTAATGTCCAATACACCCCACAAACCGCTGACCAAGCAAAATGTCAGATTCAATGACAAACCTTCTTTTTGCAAATGTCAGTGCAGCTGTCAAAGGTTTTTATCTCGTATCAAGTCAAATCAAAGTAACAAATCTCGTACTTTTTGGAAAACTCATAACAATCCAAATCTGAACAAACACCCAAGACTCGGTCTGAAAGATGACAACAGACCTGTCCATGCAACCTCGGACCATGCATCATTTAAGAATACTTCAATCGTCCCTGGCTCCAAACTTGTTTGGATTCCTAAACTAACCGTTTAATTCTCAGGCTTTGTGCAAGGAGGAACAAGAAGAAGAATGGTTAATTCACAGTGCCTGCTCCTTGCACATGACCGGAAGGATAGAGTACCTTCGGGATTTCAGGCCTATATGCAATGGTGGAAATGTCACGTTTGGCAACAATGCAAATGGTGTCATCCGAGGTTACGGTGTTCTCACTACAGGTAACTTTTCCATTCAAAAGGTTGCTTATGTAGAAGGTCTTAAACACAATCTTATCAGTGTTGGCCAACTATGTAGATCAGGACATCGAGTTGAATTTGACAATCAATTCTGTTACATAATGACGAGTGATCGCAGCACCTGCTTAATCAAGTCTCGCTCCGAAGGCACTATGTATCCTCTAGATGTTTCTCTCATCATTGGTAAACTGCAGTTGTGCTTTCTGTCTAAAGTTGTATCTGAAGTCTACTGGCTGTGGCACCGCAAGCTAGCTCATCTCAACTTTCGCTACATCAACAATCTCGTCACAGGAGAACTAGTCTGTGGTCTCCCCATACTCAAATACAGCAACGATACTCTTTGTCCAGCGTGCGAATGCGGTAAACAATCCAAAGCAAGTCATCCTCTGATAATGGATTCTTATATCTCTGAACCACTAAAGCTATTACACATCGATCTCTGCGGTCCCTCAACCGTAGCTAGTCTTCACCACAAAAAGTATATATTGGTTATTGGTTATGACTATACACGCTTCACATGGGTCTTCTTTCTCAGACTCAAATCAAAGACACTGCAAATCTTCATTAACTTCATCAAAGAAATCGAACTTCAAATCAAGCTTCTAGTCAGACGCATCCGCAGTGACAATAATCATCTTATGAACAGTTTCCTAGTTTCCAAAGGCATCGCTCACAATTTTTCAGCACCCTATACACCGCAGCAAAATGGTGTAGTAGAGAGAAGAAATCGCACACTCGTTGAAGCAGCCAGATCCATGCTTAACTTCGCCCAACTTCCTCTCTATTTCTAGGCCGAAGCAGTAGCAACCGCATGCTTTGTTCAAAACTGAAGTATTGTGTGCAAGCGTCTCAATAAAACGCCATATGAAGGGCTCAGCAATCACGAACCCAATGTTCGTTTTATTCATATCTTTGGATGTAGATGCTTGTGATCAACAATATAGATTAACTCAACAAGTTTGCACCAAAGTCTGACGAAGGTATCTTCCTTGGTTATTCCACTAACAAGGTTGCATATCGAGTGCTCATCAGAAGAACAAGGTTGATCATTGAAAGCTTTGATGTGAAATTTGATGACTCTCATATCCGCAGTGCACCTCCGTCTACAGAAACAACTGCAATCATGGAAAGTGACATTCCAGCCACTTCTGGACCTCTAAATCTAGTTGAAATCAACTATGATGATCTATTTCATCCCATTGAAACGGTGAAACTATCCGAAGTCCTAGTGTCATCCGCGGCTCACCAACAACATGCCGACGTATCTGGACCATCTCTATCTGAAGTAGTATCGCTCAATACTTCCACCTCTCTGGTTGAGGGGGAAAGCTCTACTCCAGATATTGTTGCAACCGTTGAGGTTCCAGTACCTGATGCTGCTTACATTCCTGCCCGAAGTGAAGTCTCACCATCAAACGAACCTTCGGACGACTCAGATGACGAACTCTTAGAGAATATTGACACTAGATCCGATCCTACAATTATCACTCTTTCATCTGCATTCCAGGGGGAACCTTCTCAGGTTCCAGAGGAACTCCCATCCACAATCCAGGGGGAACCTCAACCACTGCCAATTCCTCAAGAAAACTTTGCTTCAATAGATCAAGATGTTTCAGCAGGATGCTCTCAAATCCAGGGCGAACTACCATCTCTAAGTGCAGATTCCTCTGACATCCAAGACAATCCTTCTACCGCAGCTGCTGATCATCTAATTCCACGTCTTCATGTATGGACAAGAGACCATCCACTAGGTCAAATTATTGGCAATCCATCCGCAGGTATCCAGACTCGGTCTTCCAAGGACTTATCTGACCACTGCCATTATGCAGCATTTATGTCTTCGGTTGAACCTAGAATGATCAAAGAAGCTTTGCTTGAACCAGACTGGATAGCTGCAATGCAAGAAGAATTAGAAGAATTTGAAAGAAACAAAGTATGGCAACTTGTTCCTCTTCCACAAGGTCATACTATTGTTGGTACAAGATGGGTTTTCAAGAACAAGCTAGACGAATCTGGCTCAGTCATCCGAAACAAGGCAAGACTTGTTGCCAAGGGATATAGCCAACTAGAACGCATTGACTACGATGAAACGTATGCTCCGGTAGCACGAATGGAAGCCATCCGGATCTTTCTAGCATACGCAGCCCACAAAAATTTAAAAGTACACCAAATGGACGTTAAGAGTGCTTTCCTCAATGGTGAACTAAAAGAAGAAGTTTATCTTCAGCAACCTCCAGGATTTGAAAATGATGAATTTCCAGACCACTGCTATAAGCTCGAAAAAGCAGTCTATGGCCTGAAACAAGCTCCAAGGGCTTGGTATGAGACACTCTCTAATTTTCTTGTCTCATCCAGGTACAAAAGAGGAGTGATTAATCCCACATTATTCAGAAAAGCAAATGGTGACCACCTTATGATGGTACAAATATATGTGGATGATATCATTTTTGGGTCTACTGATCAAGATATGGTAGATGAATTTGCAAAGCTCATGACCAACAAATTCAAAATAAGCATGAATAGAAAGATCAACTTCTTTCTAGGTCTTCAAGTCAAACAAATTCAGCAATGAATTTTCATTCATCAAGAAAAATACACCACATAACTTCTGAAGAAATACTCAATGGATAACTGCTCTTCTACTAAAGTCCTTATGGCCTTCGGATATAAGATCTCTGCTGATCCCTCTGGTGAATCTGTGGACCACAAGACTTATAGAGGCATCATTGGTTCACTAATGTACCTCACCGCAAGCAGACCCGACATTGTCTTTGCAACTGGTGTATGTGCAAGATACCAGGCTGATCCAAAAGTGTCTCACATGACCGCAGCCAAACAAATTCTTTGGTATCTTAAAGGAAGCAAATCTATGGGTTTATGGTATCCTGCAGGCAACGACTTTAGTCTTCAAGCATTCACCGATGCGGATCATGCAGGTTGTAAGCTCGATAGAAAAAGTACTTCAGGTGGATGTCAATTTCTAGGAGGAAGACATGTAAGTTGGTCCTCAAGAAAACAAATGTGTGTATCTCTATCTACCGCAGAAGCAGAATATGTGGCCGCAACCAGCAGCTGTTCCCAAGTTCTTTGGATGAAGACACAATTACTAGACTACGGGTATAGAATGTTGCAGATACCAATTTACTGTGACTCTAAAAGTGCTATAGCTATCTCGCATAATCCTATTCATCACTCCAAGACGAAACACATTGAGTTACGATACCATTTCATCAAAGATCATACTCTAAAAGGTAATATTGAACTCATCTTTGTTCCTACTCATGAGGAGATTGCTGATGTTTTTACAAAAGCTCTTGACTCTACAAAACTCAATCTATTCTAACAAATGTTGGGAATGATGAATCCGGACCCACAGTTCTTTTTGAAGTGTTAGCTACCGCAGACCGTCCTTGGTCTCCATTGCGGTTCTAACTGATAATTACATATGATAGATGGTTTTGGTACCACAATATAGGTACTGCAACCATATGTCATACGTACTTCTCATGGGTATTAATGTTCCTTTATTTCTAATTTTCGTACAAGTGTTTGTCTCACAGATTCACTGAATTCTCTTTTCTCATCCGCAATGGGATCTCTCAATCGCATTTATGAATTCATCCGCAATCACCTCAAATAAATTCCAATAGATTCATTAACTCTTGAATCTTTGTGTGCTATTTAATGATCCTTCATTAAATAAAATACAAACATTCCCTTTAGAAACTGTCACTTTACCTTTCTTGATAAACCCCGTATCAAACCTATTTTAGGGATGATGACAAAAAGAACGATTCCTAAATCAATCCTTTCTCAACTTGTCCTTTCCTCTCCCAAACACGTCAAATCAGTTACAACATTCTCTCTCATCAACCCACGATTACCTGACGTATTACCATGCGTCCACTCCACCATTAAATGCAAAACCCTTTTCAAGATTTCTCAAATCTCTTCAAAACCTGTTTCATATACCGGGCAGAGATGAATACTATATGGTAGCGGCAGGAAATTCTTTGGCCTTGAATGTTCGTGTGGCTGAGATTCAATCCCAGAATCATTGATTCCCCCAAAACCCCATTCAACTTCATACCTTGTTTTATCTTTTACCTAGGGTTAAAATCCTTTTACCCCCTTTATAAACCTACCTTCTTCTCTATAATCGATTACGCTCTCTGTTAATCGATTATTCTCTCAACTCTCCAAGAACTCACAAAAGCTCTCAAGAACTTCAATCTCACAACTCTCAATGGCGAAATCTGGTGCATCCAAGAAGCAATCCAAGGCTTCAAACTCGATAAATCAAACTGGTTCCACATCACCAACAATCGCTTCAAGCAACTTCAGAGTTGTGTTTGACGATCATCCATCTTACAATGCTCCAACAAAACTGATGATCAAGCATCTCAAGAACCACATCTTATTTGGCCCGTTCGACGCATTCACTGATGTTGTTCCCGTTTCCACTCTTTTTAAGTGTGCTTTGTCTGCATACAGACCACTAGAAAACCCCCAAGAAGTGTATCTGAATCTCATCAACGATTCCCTGGTCCTCTTGACCAAAGAAAAATTCTTAACCTCCATTAACCTGTTAATCCATCCTTCCATCAAGATCTTCACTCCATCCGTATCCGATATTACTACCGCACTCTACCAAATGGGTTACCAGAAACCAATCTGAGGGATTGGTGAGTTTAAAAAGAATCAGCTGCCTGCAACTTGGCAGTTTGTATGCCACTTTGTCATCCGCTGTCTGTCCGGCAGAACCGGAGGCATTGACAACATGGGACTCAAGCTCCTTGAACTCGTATGGAGCATCTTCACAGGCCATGATGTCAACTACGGTCAAATTCTTTGGGATGATTTCCTCCAGTACATTCCCAAAGAGCAACCAAAGGAAAACCCAACCGAGCTCACTTTTGCTCGCTTTTGGTCTCTGTGTATTTCTGATCTGCATGCGGATGCTGGTCTCGACATGGGAAGTGACATCAATTTCTTTGTCACTAAGGATCTCAAAAGGTATACTCCTTCCTCTGATCAAACTATTTTTGGACCTATCTGCAGGCTCCCCACACACATTCTTTCACTACTTGGTCTTGAGACTGTTGATGTCTCAGATCATATTGAGGCCACAGAGGGTATTATCCCATACCTTTCTACCCCACCTCTTCCTTCTTCAACTATTCTTACTGAGGGTACCGCAGCCCCCTCTGCCACTACACTTTCTAACATTTCTCAATGGAGAAAATCTGTAGCTTCTAAAAAGAAAGCTACAACACCCAAAAAGAAAGTCCCAAAACAAACCGCACCCTCCAAGAAACGCAAAACCAAAACCACCACTATATCGAGCAGTGACTCTGAAGAAGATAAACTACCCATATCTATCCTCAAGAAAAGAAAAACAACCAAAACCACTAGCCATATGCGTGATCGGACTGATACTGAAGCCTCTCAACAGGCTCCGGTAGTCCTTGGGATGGCCGCACATCCATTCAATGCCACTATAGAATACCACTCAACCTCATCTTGTGAGATTGTTTCCTCATCATCTTCTTCTGAACATGGAGACAGCCCCCCAGTTGTATCTCAAGAAGATAGAATTGGTAATCGCCCTAAGGTCTCCAGGGCTTCCCGGCTGCGCATCTTTTCTACTGAGGAGTTAGACTCCATCCTCTTACAAGTATCCCAAACACTACAAACACCACTCCATCCTCAGGGTATCTCTTTTGCCCATGCCAGAACTGGGCCGAGGCCAAACTTGACCACGGGTCAAGGAGACCAAGGAAGCCCAGGAAATCCTAATGTGCAAGGATCTGTGAACCCAAGGGACACCTTGGTGCGAATACAAGGAATTGACGATGAAGACTTAAATGACTCTTGGAGTCGGTATCAGCCAACCACTGATGCTGAAATCAAGAAGTATGCTGCCTTCAAAAGGGCATTCCAAGCCCACAAGGAGCAGCAGGTCAAACAACAATAGCAGAAGGAACAATAAATTCTATCAGTGGCCAGGTACTGGGCGAATGCCATCAGCAACGCCCACACTGCTACCACAATCCAAAAGGTTCAGACCTGGATGGACCAAATGGCTGAAACTATGCTGAAAGCTCAAGCCTCAACCGCAGTCGCAGGTACATTTAATGTTCCTCCTACTTCAACTCCTGTTCCACCTACCGCAATGAACCCATCTCAAGACGAAGAGCCAACTACGGAACTCAGCTCGGCCCCAACCTTCGGTTTTGACGATTAAGACATCCAGGAGGTCAACAAACTGAATCCTTCAGATGACGACCTTATGATGTTCGAGGAAGAAGAAGAATCCAGCGGTTCTCAGCACTCCACTTCAAAGCCTAAAGAAAAGAAGAAGAAAAAGAAGAAAGATGATGTTACTCGCAAAGAATTCCTCAACCTTCAAGCCAAAGTTGATCAAATTTTGGCTGCGGTTAAGCCTACCTAACGTCCACCAGAAGATATCCCAGGTCCACAATCTTTAATTGAGTGCATCAAACGACTTGAAACGAGAGAGCGTATGGACGCTGAGCACATCTCTCTCAAACTTGATCTCTCGACAACAACCGCAGGGCCGACCATCAAGATTTTATGGCCGCAGCAGAACGCCTCATCACTGAGGTAACCACAATCAAACAAGGCTTACAAACAGCCATTGCGGATCAAGCTGCCCAGTCCCAAAGGGTAATAGAGGAAACTTGTAACGACCGAAAAATACAACCAATTTTAATTTTTTCAAAAACATCTCGATTCCATTAAATCTTTACAAAAAGGTTTTCAATACAAAACATTTAACGTGTTCCCAGAATCACAATACTACGAAATCATGAGGAGCGGTACGATCACGCCTTCGCCTTGCCACAGTCTCCTGAAGAACCTGAAAATCATGAAACCACAACTGTAAGCCCGAAAGCTTAGTGAGATATCCCCAAGATACCAACCATAAATAACATACACGCATAACATGCCAAAACATATCTAATCACAGAACAGCCATGCACTTCGGGTCTACTGTGTGACTGGTCCGCCGCACCGGCCTATAGTCCACTTGGTTCACCCTCTGAGTCTATCCACATACATCGAATCTGCAGTGTGATTGGTCCGCCCGCTCCCGGGTCTTCAATTCACCTGGTCCACTCTCTGAGTCTACAGTATGACTGGTCCGCCCGTACCGGGCCTTCAGTCTATCTGGTCCACTCTCCGAGCCTTCGACATGTCTGGTCCGCCCTTTCGGGCCTACAGCCTATCCGGGCCTCTCGCTGGGCCTTCAGGACAACTGGTCCACCCTGGGTATCTTGGCCTACAGCACGCAGCAGGACCCGCCTCAACCCAACTCCAGTCCAAACAACCATGCGCACATATACATACAATCATATAGCAATTCACAGTCAACAAGCAGATCAAATAGATCACATAACATATCATCATCCTAACCAGGATACCGACCTAACAGGTCACTAGCACAGCATCTCCCTATCTCTCAGGATACCGATCTCAATCAGGTCTCTAACATATACCATCCTAACTCACAGGAGGCAAACATATCAAAGCAGTAACATAATAACAACTAACCGGATCTCAATCCGATAAGGGCCGGCCTTGGTGCCTTAGACCTTGTTGATATAGTGAGGATAACTCACCTCGAAACTGCCGACTGAACAGATAACCCGAGCTGCTCCGATCATTGATACGATCTCCACCACTAGCCAACCACCAATGCATTGAACTCAAAACAATAATCAACAATTACCACACTGCCCCTGGAAACCACTGATCAACCCTTGGTCAAAGACAAGGTCAAAGTCAATCCCTGACTGACTCTACTTGTCGAGTCAACCCGATGACTTGCCGAGTCCCCATACTCAGAACTTCCCTCAATCCGCGACCTAACTCGCCAAGTCACCCCGAGACTCGTCGAGTTCAACAACTCTGAGTCCACTCGCACACAACTCACCGAGTCATCCCTTGACTCGCCGATTCTCGACTCAACCAGAAGAGATTGGGACTCTTCGATAAGACTCACCGAGTCCAAGAACAGACTCGCCGAGTCTAAGGCTATCTTCAACCTACTCGCCGAGTTGTTCATACAACTTGCCGAGTTCCAGACGATCTTCATCCAACTCGCCGAGTTGTTCTTCCAACTCGTCGAGTTCCAGCTCATCTTCAAGCAACTCGTCGAGTCCACCCATGTGACTCGCCGAGTACTACCGGTCTGAATCCATACAGAAGCACTCCAGGCCATGCAATTGATCCAAAACATAGATCTAGCCTCCTACAACCCATCCATCACGTAAAGTGGCAAACTTTACGTGAATCCAAAGAGATCTAGGCCTTTTGCACATTGGGCTAGGGTTTGGGACATGATGGCTCCACTAAACACTCCAACACAGGGACTTTCATGCTCTCTGCTCCTTCTCCATTGTAGATCTGAGGTAGCAACCTCAGATCTAACCTCTAGACTCCAATTACATCCAAACACAAGCTCCCCACAAACCCCAAAATGAAGAAACAACATAACAACAGCCCAAGAACGAGATATTACCTCCAAGGAACGCCCCAACTGCAATGAAACTCGAATCCAAGCAAAGCCCCTTGCTCCAAGCCTTCAAACTCCCAAAATTCCTTCAATAAACACCTCCTTCAAGCTCTCAAATGAGATATGATCACTCACACATGAAGGCTAAGGGTTTCTGGACTTGAGGATGAATAAAGAGGCTGAGAGAGGGCTGTTATGTTCTTTATATAGGGCTCAACCCCGAGAATTAGGGTTTTCTCCACTCAGCGCCTACTCGTCGAGTCCATCTTACTGACTCGCCGAGTCGGCTACTTAACACGTGACCCAGTCGCGACTCTACTCGCCGGGTCCACCCATGGACTCGCCGAGTCACTCTTTCCTAATTTACTCTTTTAGCCCTTCTACTCTACTCTTGATATTTCGGGATGTTACAATTCTCCCCCACTTAAATTAGGCTTCGTCCTCGAAGTCTACTGCAATTCAATCCCAACGATACTCCCACAACGCGCCACCTGGCCTTAACCGGGCCAAGTCCCTCAAGGCATACGCATCGAAACTCAAACACACTTTCTCTTTCCTTACGGTGTCCTGACCACCATCTCGAGCCGGGCACCGGCTGTACCCTCTGATAATCACACTCAACAACCGCGAATTACCCATGACGCATCATTGCCCCAAATCTCAACAATCACTCGACCCATAAGGGCTTAGAAAGCCATGAACCATCGGATCCCCGATCCGAATCCCACTCTATCCATTCTGCGACGACGGAAAGACCCATTCTCAATCTCAGAGCAACTCCCACGAGTTCTCCTCTTGCAATGACATACACATGCTGAACTTTCTCCAGCACCCTCAGGTTGGGAAAACCTGATACACTGATGATATCCTCCAACATCCCCCTGGATGAACCACTAATACACATCCAATACCTTGATCAGAATCACACTAAGAGCCCAAGACTCTCTCCCTGCATCCCTTCCGAGTATCTTGGCTCTTCATCTACGGAATTCCCTCCGCGATCTTCAGCAAACATCCCAAACTGGATGAGCTTTTATTCCGCTGCCGCAAACACGCTGCTCAAAAACCATACTCGAATTACTCTAATCATAACTCTGCTCTGCCGCTTTCACTTCCGTGAACTTGCACTCCCTCTCGGAGTTACACACCTCTCTCACTTCCTTTTCCAAGGAATCCACTTGGCCATAATGCCACTCCAACAAGTGTCACAGTGCTCGCCCAATGCTACACCACCCTTTTTAGCGTACCCGCTATACATCTAACACACATACTCTGACTCTAATCGCAGGGACTCTCAAGCCCATGCACTATCTCCACTAATCAAGATCACTACCCGGGGTCAGACCTTCCAATGCAATCGCACTGCAACATACACAACCCATATCCTCAAACTGATCCAACAATACCTGCAGAGTCTTCAGCATGACTGGACTGCCTCACCAGGCCTTCAGCCCATCTAGACCACTCTCTCAGAACCTTCAGCCAATCTGGACCGCTCTCAGTGCCTTCAGTTTGGCTGGACCGTTCTCTGAGCCTTCGGCCTGACTGGTACGCCTACCAGCCTTCAGTCTATCCGGACCGCTCAACTATCATTCAACATTCCGAGCTATCCCCCTCGGAAATCCTCCCATGCATACCATTCTAACCCTCTAGGGGTTCCGAAATCTAACTCCATCATACATACTCGATCCCGGCCTGCTCCCAGGCCCTCCACAATCAAGTGCCCTAGGTCTGTATCCCGCCCCGCATGCCCGATACTTACTCCTATCAGCCTATACTCTGGGCTGAGAAAACACTTGCTGAATCTCAACAGCTAAGCACTTTCAATTACTCATCGATCTCCCGGAGAATTCTCCAATTCTCCCCCACTTGGGCACTAACTATCAACCACCGGTCGCCATTACCGACCTCCCAGAACAACTCTTGCACAAAGAAAACACTTACACGCGGACTGCTTCTCACAAGCATAAATAACCTCAACGAGATATCACATCAAGACTGATCAACCTGCTCGAAAGAAACTCAATCTGCATCTAACCACTCCTCAGAAAGCAGATGCTACCCGGCCTGCAACCCAATGCCGGGTTTCCACTAATAACCCTCATGAATGATAACCAACGAAATTCCCAAAACAATAACCCATAACCAAACCACAACCCGCAAAATGACGAATACCACATCGAAAACCACACAAGGATAACAGCACAAACAATACACCACAATAATCACAAGATAACAAGACATCAAGAAAGAAACATACCCACAGCTGCATCCGGCACTGCCCTGACCTCCTCTGCTACAAGCTGAAAAGCACGACCCTGAGCCCTTGGGGGCTCCGCTCCACCCTGACCTCCACCTGTGATCCTCAAAGTGGTCGGTGCTGGAGCCTGCACCGGTCCTGCAACAAGCTGTGGACAGTTGACCCTCAAATGCTCAACCTGATGACAATGATAGCAAATCCTCAAATCTCGAACTGGCGCTGACTGCCGACAATCCCTCGCATAGTGCCCCGCCTTTCCGCACTTGCGGCATGCACCACCGGACCTACAAACTCCAGTGTGACCCCTCCCACACTTCCCACAAGTGTGGCTGCTCAGATCCCCCACTCAAACATCAACGGTCTTGGACTGTTTCGGCGCCGGCTGCGACTGCACCGGAGCCTGCCTCAGCTCACGCAACTGCAACTCAATCTCTAACTCACGCCGCCTAGCGGCCTCCTGCAACTCCAACAATGTCCCGCACCTCTGCGTAGACACAAACTGCCTGATGTACCTCTTGAGCATGCTCATATATCGAGACATCTGAGCCTGCTCCGAAGCGAACTCTGGGCAAAACATCGCCCTCAGTGAACATCCTGGTGATCTCAGTCACCGACTCCGAATACTGCTTCAGCTCAAGGAACTCCTGAGCCAATCTTTCCCTCTCAACCTGCGGAACATAACGAGTGATGAACATCTCTCGGAACTGATCCCATGATTCCGCAACCCTCTGCGTATCCGAATATGACCCCGTGGTCAATCTCCACCAATCCTTCGCCCCGAGCCTCAACAGGTTCCGAGCACACCTCACCCTCTGATCAGCAGGGCATGAACACGTGAAGAAACACCCCTCCACGTCTGATAACCACCTCATAGCAACAATCGGGTCCTGAACTCCATCGAATGTGGGAGGCTTCGTATTATCAAAGTCCCGATACTGAAAACCCCGACTAGCTCCTCCCCCTGCCGCTGCTACAGCCGTTGTAGCCGCCGCGACATCCGTCTCAGTGAGAGCTGCATAGCGCTCATCAAAATACTCAACCATGGCGGTCTTAATCGACCCAAACAGCTCTGGAAACTCAGCCCGGAACAACTCAGCAATCTCATCATGTAGGATCTCACGAATCCTCGCATCCAACTCGCTCGTGCTCATCTGACCGATAACCTTGGGCGGCACTGATCCGCCCGGAACTCCCTCTCCAGCTCCCGATCCTGATCCGGATCCACTCTCATCATGCCTCGGAATCTCCATACCGAAAAAAAAATACCACACAAAATCTCAGACTCTTCCCACCATCCTGGGATCCAACTCTCTCTCAACCCAACCCTAGAGATCATGGTTTCCTTGATACGCGTATGGGTCCTGTGCTTTCAGTAGTACGGGACCATACTACCTTCCACACCTACCCATATTTGTATGAAGTACTACCACAACACCCTAGAGAAACATGCATAGCAACGCTCAACCCTCACCACTAGAGGAACACAGAAAATATCCCATAAGGAACCCTAGGCTACAGGCATAACAAATCAGGCAACATATCATGAAATCCTGAAGATCCCTAGCCTATCACAAGCATGCTGTTCTATCAAAGCTCAAAAACAAATATCATGCATGGTATTTTGGGGTTACTTACTGGCTCTGGCTGATCGTACCTCCGCGTCCTCCCTTACTCATTTTGAAAACCATTTTAAATAGTCTTTTGAAAACTCTCCTCGATTTGTGACTGGAGTCACACGAATGTTCCTCAAATTCACTCAAACCAAGGCTCTGATACCAACTTGTAACGACCGAAAAATACAACCAATTTTAATTTTTTCAAAAATATCTCGATTCCATTAAATCTTTAGAAAAAGGTTTTCAATACAAATATTTAACGTGTTCCCAGAATCACAATACTACGAAATCATGAGGAGCGGTACGATCACGCCTTCGCCTTGCCACAGTCTCCTGAAGAACCTGAAAAACATGAAACCACAACTGTAAGCCCGAACGCTTAGTGAGATATCCCCAAAATACCAACCATAAATACCATACATGCATAACATGCCAAAAAGTATCCGATCACAGAACAGCCATGCACTTCGGGTCTACTGTGTGACTGGTCCGCCGCACCGGCCTACAGTCCACCTAGTCCACCCTCCGAGTCTATCCACATACATCGAATCTGCAGTGTGATTGGTCCGCCCGCTCCCGGGCCTTCAATCCAGCTGGTCCACTCTCTGAGTCTACAGTATGATTGGTCCGCCCGCACCGGGCCTTCAGTCTATCTGGTCCACTCTCCGAGCCTTCGGCACGTCTGGTCCGCCCTTTCGGGCCTACAGCCTATCCGGACCGCTCACTGGGCCTTCGGGACAACCCGTCCGCCCTGGGTATCTTGACCTACAGCACGCAGCAGGACCCACCTCAACCCAACTCCAGTCCAAACAACCATGTGCACATATACATACAATCATATAGCAATTCACAGTCAACAAGCAAGTCAAATAGATCACATAACATATCATCATCCTAACCAGGATACCGACCTAACAGGTCACTAGCACAGCATCTCCCTATCTCTCAGGATACCGATCTCAATCAGGTCTCTAACATATACCATCCTAACTCACAGGAGGCAAACATATCAAAGCAGTAACATAATAACAACTAACCGGATCTCAATCCGATAAGGGCCGGCCTTGGTGCCTTAGACCCTGTTGATATAGTGAGGATAACTCACCTCGAAACTGCCGACTGAACAGATAACCCGAGCTGCTCCGATCACTGATACGATCTCCACCACTGGCCAACCACTAATGCACTGAACTCAAAACAATAATCAATAATTACCACACTGCCCCTGGAAACCACTGGTCAACCCTTGGTCAAAGACAAGGTCAAAGTCAATCCCTGACTGACTCTACTTGCCGAGTCAACCTGATGACTCGCCGAGTCCCCATACTCAGAACTTCCCTCAATCCGCGACCTAACTCACCGAGTCACCCCGAGACTCGTCGAGTTCAACAACTCTAAGTCCACTCGCACACAACTCACCGAGTCATCCCTTGACTCGTCGATTCTCGACTCAACCAGAAGAGATTGGGACTCTTCGACAAGACTCACCGAGTCCAAGAACAGACTCGCCGAGTCTAAGGCTATCTTCAACCTACTCGCCGAGTTGTTCATACAACTCACCGAGTTCCAGACCATCTTCATCCAACTCGCCGAGTTGTTCTTCCAACTCGTCGAGTTCCAGCTCATCTTCAAGCAACTCGTCGAGTCCACCCATGTGACTCGTCGAGTACTACCAGTCTGAATCCATACAGAAGCACTCCAGGCCATGCAATTGATCCAAAACATAGATCTAGCCTCCTACAACCCATCCATCACGTAAAGTGGTAAACTTTACGTGAATCCAAAGAGATCTAGGCCTTTTGCACATTGGGCTAGGGTTTGGGACATGATGGCTCCACTAAACACTCCAACACAGGGACTTTCATGCTCTTTGATCCTTCTGCATTCCAAATCTATGGTAGCAACCTCAGATCTAACCTCTAAACTCCAATTACATCCAAAGACAAGCTCCCCACAAACCCCAAAATGAAGAAACAACATAACAACAGCCCAAGAACGAGATATTACCTCCAAGGAACGCCCCAACTGCAATGAAACTCGAATCCAAGCAAAGCCCCTTGCTCCAAGCCTTCAAACTCCCAAAATTCCTTCAACAAACACCTCCTTCAAGCTCTCAAATGAGATATGATCACTCACACACGAAGGCTAAGGGTTTCTGGACTTGAGGATGAATAAAGAGGCTGAGAGAGGGATGTTATGTTCTTTATATTGGGCTCAACCCCATAAATTAGGGTTTTCTCCACTCAGCACCTACTCGCCGAGTCCATCTTACTGACTCGCCGAGTCGGCTACTTAACACGCGACCCAGTCGCGACTCTACTCGCCGAGTCCACCCATGGACTCATCGAGTCACTCTTTCCCAATTTACTCTTTTAGCCCTTCTACTCTACTCTTGATATTTCGGGATGTTACAAAACTCATACTACCTATGAGTCCACTATTTCTGTCCTTCATGCCACAATCGCCCGAATGCAGAAATCTCTCACATCAAACTTTCATGGCCCAGAGATATTTCAGCTCACAAAGGATATTCACAAGCTACTCTTCAACTCTGTCATCCCAAACAACTCCTAACTGGCCGAATCGATGAAAGCACACTTTGCTGAGGTTTGTGCCAAAGTTTATGGACTCATACAATGACTTGAGGAAGCATCAGGGTTGCATTCCTCAAGAGGGGGAAGTGATGATAAAGAAGGCGATCGCTCGAATACATCCATCCGTCAGTGCCCTCCAATCACCACAAACAAAATTCCCACTCCGCAGCCCTCACCTCCACCATCTCAAAATATTCCACCTCCCCGCTCATCACCCAAAAACAACCTCAATAGACCTGAGACTCCTCCTTACCTAAAGAATCTTGAGGAACATATGTCTTCAGAAAGCTCTACAGACTCTCCTGCTACTGCCCAAAGGAAACATGCCTGGAAAGCAACCAAGTTAGCCGAAATTATATGGAGAGAATGCGGTTTTGACACTATGATTGATGAATCACTGATCAACTCATGGGTCAATCCTCTCCGCAGGATACTTGATGAAGACTACACTCCCCACCTCACATATGCTGAACCACCATCCGATGGTTATTGGGATATTCCAATTTCTCCCAATGCCAAGTATTTTGTTGTTTTTGACTCCTTCGACCGCAGTCTTCCAGATCACAACCATCTGCCAACGGAATTCGAAAGACTGACTTGCTTCTTTGCAAAGCATGGCTCTTCATTTGAAAACATTTAGTCTAACGATAGACCATCCGTAGTGAAGAACTACAAGATGCGGAAGTTCATGAAAGCAGACTTTGCTCAATTCACTCTGAACAGAAGAGAGCTTGATTACATCCGCACCCAGGCAGACTTCCCCTGCATGAACCCTGAAGAAATATTTCTCATTGCCATAGTTTTTCACAACAAGGCAGAGAAACATCCTAAGATGCAGATAGCTCTCGACACATCCAAGTCCTTCCTTAAGGACAATGTCTGTGGCTTTGCGAAGATTGATGCGGCCATCCACCCCACCATCCTCAAGAAATTTGACCTTCCACCACTTGAACTAGTGTCAATGCTTACAGAAGGTTATGAAGAAAGATCTCTAGGTGCAACCAACTTCCCAGAACTTGGCATCATATTCAAACGGAAGACAGATAATGTCAAATATTTCATTCCGATGAATGCCATGCATCGCCTGCCCAAGAAGCAACTTGACATCTGCAAGACCGCAGTAGAAAAATCAAAGCACACTACTGCTGAAGTCAAGTTTGAGATCTACAGAAGAATCATGTGGCTGGAAAATGTTAGAAAATTTTGGTGGATTTTGATCAAGTTTCTCAAACTTGATAACTGAACCAAAGTTAAAGAGGTCACTTAGGGGAAAATTGTTGAAACATAAAAGTGACCCTCTTGAATTTAACTACCGCAACGGTTCAGAACTCACAGCTAATACTGCACCCGGAGTCAATCACTACAACTGTAACCGTAACCATTCTCCTTCAACAACCATATCAGCATCCGGAGTCTTCAAGTCTTTCCTATCTGCAGTCTTAGTTATTCCTTTTACTATGTAATTCACTTTATTGTCCAGCATGCCTTGCACGGCTGCTCATAGAGTAGTTCTTTTCTAAACTCTATAAATGGAGACTCTTTCTTATGTATTAAGTACTGGTGATATATGTGAGTGTGAAAACTCTTAACTTCTCAATACACAAGATTTCTCATTCAATCATCTTTCTCATCTTCATCAGTTATCTATCTTGTTACTCTTCACACTCAAACTGCTGCTGGAACATAACCTCTCTTCGGAGCAAGTCTTCTAGACTTAATCACTAAACTTGATCTCGCTTACTAACTTGAAGTGACTGCATTCCTTGTTATGAATCAGTTTAAGTGTATTCTTGATATAACTTTTTTCATTTATCTTTCTTTACTTTACGCAACTAACTATCTAACTATCTAACTTTATTATTGTTAAGCCTTTAGATCCTTAGAGATTAACTATTCTGCAACTTACTTGTTCTAACATTTGTTCAAGTGTGTCTCCAAGTTTTTCTCTCAACAATACGCTTCACACAAAATGAAGACTTGGTAAAATAACTAACATGCGAAACTCAAGAAACAAACACTTCGACTTTTTACAACTTTTAGACTCCACATTCTCCCCCTTTGTAAACAGTCGAAACTATTCAGTTTGTAAGATGTTGAATAGCTGAGTGCACTGTTCTTCGAATATCAGAATACCAAGTAATTATCTTCTTAAGCTCCTTCTTGTCTCGTTCATTGTTCTTCTTGCAGTTATTCATATGAACAATAAAATTCGTATATTGCGAAGAAGTATATCTTTCAATCTCCGAGACTTCAAACAAAAATTTTTTGGGCTTCCCTTTCGTATCTTTACCTGCGAAAACCATTCCAAAGGGTTTCAGGCATATTTCTCCATCAGCATACTTCCTTAACTCTATTTGAGGTAATGTTGATTCCCAAGCGACTGTGACTTTTCTTCCAAGACCCACTGCAAGTTCTTCATCAGTCAACGCCAAGCAATCATAGTAGTTATCTATGAATACTTTGATATGTGTTAAACCAAATCTGAACACATCAGAATCATGTCCTTTCAGCTTGTTATCTTGCATGTCTTCGAGAATGGATGCCACTTGAATGAGATCATTTAGATTCATTAAGGGAAAATCAGCAATGGTGAAGTCGAATGCCTTGTTGTCTGCTCAAACCACAAAATATCGAAAATTTTGAAGCTTGTCTTCGAACATCACATCCTTGTTAATTGTTAAAACTTTCTTGCTCTTCATTAAAGACCACACCTCCTCTTGATCCTTCGCAAGTACATCATGAAATCTTATCTTCAAATAAGTGTATTCATCAACATTATCAAACTTTTCACATATCTTGTACTGCGCCGTAATAAACATCATTTCGTTTATCGGAAAATCAAGTTGGCTTCTATCTGAGTTTGCAACATCATAACTCTTCCTTGGCTTTTTCTCGAACTCATATAAGTGATTCCCCAACACTTTGGATTCAATTGTTTCATACGAATATAACTTCGCAGGATCACCTTTGTTCATTGTTGGTGCGTCACTTGCTCTTTGCCTCATGATACTTTGCACTTGTCTCAATCTTTCCATTTCAGCTTCTGCTTCTGCTTTCTTTTCCTCCTTTGTTTTTTCATATGCAATCCCTTTCCCTTTACCAACATCGTTTGTTAGAGGTTTCGCACTTGAGCTTCCTCCTTCTTTTGACCCAATTGAAATTCCTTTGTCAATTGGTTTTGTTGTCATTATAGTCGAGGAAATCGACATTGTGAACACTGGCATAGTGGTTTTAAGTTGAGTAGAAATCACCTTTCCCACTGTCTTCACATCATCACCTTTACTTCCTTTTCTCTCTCCCTTTGCACCCCTGTGAAAACAGGTGGGGCATTCCTCGGTAGAAGTAAAGTTTGTAATCAGGGCCAATGCCTTCTGAATAGCTTGCTCCAAGGTACTGACTTTGAGAGACAAGAATTCAGGAGTCAAAATTGTCTAATGAGTAGTTTGCGAAACCAATGTTTTTAATTCAGTCACCTATTGAATTAATTTATCAAACTACTCCTTGTTTTCCTTTTGGTTGGCTTCGGGAATTGGAGCAGGAGATTGAGAATCAGTGAGAAGTTTATTAAGATCAGTGGAAACCATATCAACCTTCTTTTGATCTTCCAAATGTTGAGAATTAATGGTTTGAAGCTCTTTCTCAATTTCCTTCTTTAATTCTTTAACCTTAAAATTCACATCCTCTCTGACCTTCTTGACATCCTGCACAAAAAGAACATGATGTTCTTTTGTCACAGTTTTCAACTCAGAAACAACTCCATTAAATGATTGTCCTTGAGCTTGAATGTGAAGCTCATTGTTCTTGTCAGATTGATCAACTTTTTCAAGTATTGTCTTCTCAGCTTCTTTGATCAGATATTCCACCTCCAATCCCGACAAGGATGAGTTTGTACCAGAATCAGCTTGTGACTGAATAATGGCATTCAATTTTCGGTTTAGAATTTTAAATTGCTTACCTGACATAAGTATATGATCAGGTATCTCCTCCTCCTCTGAATCAAAATGAAGGGCCTCAAAAGTCCCTCCAAAACCTCCTCCTTTAGTTTCATCATCAGACATTGGTTGCGAAGGTTGAGGAGTTTCGGGTGATTGTGATGGAAATAAGGTGGTAAATGGATGTTGTAGAGGATGATCAAAAATTGATAAAGTAGTGATTGTACTGGTTGGAAGAGAAAATGGTGGTAATGAAGTAGGTACCTCCTCAGAAACTAATTTGGTAGTGACTACTTCAAGTGGTTTTGTTGTTCAACAACTTCAGCTGTTGTAGCAGATTGTCCAATTGGTTGAACATTTGCAGGAGCTTGAACTGTTCCATTGATATAATTCCAAAGTTCTTCATCTATTCCATTTAAGTAATCCTCCATTCTATCAGCCCACTGATCATAGTACTCAGGGATTAACATCGGAATCTTGGTTGAAGAACCAAGTAAGTGAGAGAAAGAAGTCATAGTATTCATGTTGAAGTTCGCCATTGATGAACACGAGAATTTTAGAATGCTTGAAAAACTTGATGAATTTGAGAATTGATCAAATGAAATGATCACAGATTGCTAATCGATCACACGACTAAACAATTCAAAAGCAGAATCGATTCAAATATGAAGATCAAGAAAGATTTTCAAAACCAAAATGCGTGGAAAATTTTGAGTAAAGTTACTACTCAAAAAGCAAATGATTCTCAAACGAAAATCAGATCAATGCAGTTTGAATCCTGCTCTGATACCAATTGAAGTGAATTGATATCGAGATTCCGAAAGCAGTTATGATTGAATGAATGAAAAGTAAGAACACAGAGAGTAAATATTAATCAGATCTTATATTGATGAAGAACTGATTACAATGTTTTAAGCCGAAAGAATACTTGAGTTCAAAAGCTCTTTCTACTTCTAACCCAGTCCCTATTTATAGGCAACCTGAGTGTACAAAAAATATACTAAGTCTAGAGCAATACGCTTCGCTCAAAATGAAGACTTAGTAAAATAACTAACATGCGAAACTAAAGAAACAAACACTTCGAGTTTTTACAACTTTTAGACTCTACAATATCATTAAGTATGGAAAATACTTGTTCATTCTTGGTTCTGGGATTTAGGACCTCATAACTTTTTAAAGGAAAATATTGGATTTTTCTTGGTGACACACAACACATTACAAAGAACGGTTTCCAAACTCTTTATCTCAAAAACTTATGAACTCACCAACCTTTGTGTTGACACTTTTTCAAACAACTTGTATTCTCAGGAAATCACTAAATAGGAAATCAATTGCATTTGGAGGATGGGACGTTAAGGCGTCAAACATTTCATATTTTGTCAACATATTGTAATTGATTTTGAAACATGTAATTTCTACAATGATGTAACTCTTTCAATTATATATATGTTGGTTGTGTTTGCTTAAATCGATATTGTAATTGTTTTTATGATACTATACGTGAAGTCCTCCACCCCCAGACGTTTCCGCCATCCTTGGTTTGGGGGTGTGACAAACTTTGTAGCTGTGCGAATCTCAGTATGCCATGCAATTATCTTTCAAACTTCAGCGATATCTCTTGGATTAGTATACTATGAATTCATATACCTCTCAGCATCACATAAATGAAAAAGAAATTTTGTCAACTTGTTATTCTTGTTCTTCCCAACAAAAACCACACCCAAAGGCTTCAAAATTATCTACCCATCATCGAAATCCTTTAAATTTCCTTGACCTTTTAGCAACAATAGAGGTACTTTCACTTGACAACCCATTGCTATCGCAAGCTGCACATCAGTCAAGGCTAGACAATCATAATATTTGTCTATAAACAACTTGATATGAGCAAGTCCAATCAAGAAGTCTTCCTTGTTATTGACTTGTAATTTTGATACATCCACAGATCTTAGAATATTTGCAACATTAATGAGGTCATTCATGTTCATTAAGGGAAAATCTACCACTGAGAAATCACAAGCAACATTGTTGGCTCTGACCACGTGAAATCGATAATTCTGCAACACCCCTTCGAACAAAACATCCTTCGTAATATTGAAAACTTTCACTATTTTCACTAATGACTAGATATCCTCTTCTCATTTCCCAATAGTTGCATGAAGCCTTAACTTCACTCTTTTGTATTCTTCTTTTTCTTCGAACTTATGCACAATCTGATACTGAGCTGAAATAAACATCATTTCATTGATAGGAAAATCTAACTGATTGAAATCGGTATTTTTAGTCTCAAAGATCTTTTTAGGAACCTTCTCAAAATCATGCATGATCCCATTGAAAACTATATCTTCAGTAGTCTTGTAACAAAATGGTTTTGTGGATCACCCTTCTCAATCCATGGAGGATCATTTTTCCTTTGTCTTAGAATGTTGTTGATCTGCCTTTGCTTTTCCATCTCCTTTTCAATATTTTTCTTCTTTTCTTCTTCTGACAGCTCCTTTACAATGCCCTTCCCTCGATCACCTTTTGCTTGATTCGAAGGTGGTGGCTTAGTACTCGAACCCCAAACATTCGAACCAATGATTGTGCCTTTTGTCAATGGGTTCGAAGTGATTGTAGTTTAGGTTGTTGATGTTGAAGTTGCAATATAAGTTGAAATTTACGTACTCATCACCTTTCCAACAACCTTTCCTTCAGAAGTATCCTTCGAAGAACAAGATCCAACCCCCTTCTCACCCTCTTGCACCACTTTTTTAACCGGTGGAGCATCTGTTGGCATCAACTTCACCAATTTAAGAAGAGGAGCTAGTTCAACTTTTAAATTTGACTCCAATGAAGAAAACTTCTAAGATAATAATTCCTAAGAAAGAGAAGACTTTGGAGAAGACTCAAGCTTTGAAATAGACTCCTTCGAGCTCGCCAAAAAGTCGTCCATTTTGATGAGCACTTGTGTATCCAATGTAGAAAATGCATTGAAATTTTCAAGAAGTTTGCCAATGGCCTCAGAAACAATATCCAACTTTTTATGAAGAAAATAATGACTTTGTTAAATCTTAGTCACCTCCTTCGAAAATTCATACTTGAGGGACTCAATTTTGAGATTAACAGACTGCTCAACTTTCTAGACTTCTTCGACAAAAAGAGTATGTCGTTCTTTGGCTACTTCACGAAGCTCTTTTACTTCATATTGAAAATTTTCAACATGAAGTTTCAAATGTTCTTCGTGCTTCGTTTCAATTTGATACATGGCAGTCTTCAATCTATGCTCTTGAGACTTCAATAGAACATCAACTTCAATCCTAGACACCATATTACGATTCCCAATGTCAGCTTGAATCTAAAGTAAGGATTTCAACTTTCAATTCAATATCTTGAACTATTTTCCTGACATTAACATGTGATCAGGAATATGCTCTTCCTCTTAGTCGAATTGGATATCAGCAAAGGAAACCATAACAACATCTTCATTACGATCAGCCTTAGGAGTTGACTTTGCACATTCGGTTGATTGAGAAGGAAAAAGAGATGTGATGGGTTGATTAAGAATCTTGTTATAAGTGGGTGAAGTAGTGGTAGCTGGTAACGAAGTGGGTGTAGGTGTAATGAATGGTGGTAAGAAAGTGTTAGGTTTTTTTTACTATAACACTTCTATGGTGCACATAAAACCCTAATAGCTTTGGATCTAAGTTTTCTCTAGCTATACATGCAATAAAATTTCCAAATCATGAAGCCTACAACTAGCATACAAATTTGGCACATGAATCATAAATGAAACATCCATAAATTTTGCGCCAAATTTAAACTTTTTTCAATTAAATAAAAACCAATAATATTGTCTACAAAATGTTTTCAAATCATTTTCCATCAGAGTGTCCCAAAAATCATAACATAAGGATGAGGAGCGGTATGGTCACACCTTCGCCTTTGCATGATCTCCTGAAGTACCAAAAAGAATAAACCGAAAACTGTAAGCCCGAGGGCTTTGTAAGCTACCCCCAAAATACCAATACCACACTGACAATACCATATCAATAATAATCAATCAATCATCATGCATACTAGGCCATCGGCCTGACTGGACCGCCCTACCGGGCCTACAGTTTGTCTGAATCTATCCCGAGCCTTCGACATGACTGGTCCGCCACGTGGGCCTACAGTCTCCCCGGACCGCTCATAGGGTATATTGGCCTTCAGCACAAAGCAGGACCACCTCATCCCAACCACCAGCAAATAACCATGTACGTGTACTATCACATACATGTATATACAAACAATAAACATATCTGTCACACTGATCATCAATCATAGAATTCTCCTGTAACTAGAGTACCGACCTAGCAGGTCACTAACATACCAATCCCTACAGATCATAATTGCATAACATACTGTCTACCCCGATTCCGATCTAACATATAAAAACCACATGTAGCATACCATAACAATAACAACTAAAGGGCTAGCCATGGTGCCTTAGACCCTATTGATATAGTGAGGATAACTTACATCGCAGATGTCTACACAAAAGGTAAACTCCAACTCCCGGATCACTTGGCACATGTTCTACCACCTATCATCGTAGTACATCATACTCGTAAGTCCTTAAACTTATAAGGTACTCCATAACCCACTAGTCAACCCCTGGTCAAAGTCAAATTCCTCAGTCAAGGTCAACAGTCCATGTTGACCTTAACTCGCCGAGTACCCTTGGCTACTCGTCAAGTTCCTTGAAGTACATTACAACTCGTCGAGTCATCGAAGTGACTCGTCAAGTTTCTTTGATTCTCGATCAAACTTAAGGTCACCCTTCGAGTTCCCTCCTTGCAAATCGACGGATACACACTCATACATATCCCAGAGGGAACTCATCCAACTCGCCGAGTTGTTATTCAACTCGTCGAGTCTTATGGTGATCTTCATCGGACTTGCCGAGTTGTTCATCCAACTCATCGATTTCACGGCCATCTTCATGTGACTCGCCGAGTCACTTTGTGACTCGTCGAGTCCATTCAGTCCCTTTCCTCCATACAGACATATTTTGAGCCATGTAACGGCTTCAACTCATAGATCCAAGCTTCTAGGGCATGCTTATCACGTAAAGTTGCAAAGTTTACGTGCATGCATGACTATAAAGGCTCTAAATGTCTATTCTAAGTTCTAAATGGAACTTCATGCTCAAGAGGGACCTTAATCACAACTAATACTGTGACTTTATGCTTCTAGAATCCAAGGAGGGTCCAGATCTAAAGTTACAACTTCAGATCTAGCCCATAGCTCATCATACCAACTTGGAAATCCATAAAAAGCCTTCGAAACTCAACAAAGGGAAAAAAGGGAAGTAAGAATGACACTTTGATACCTCCAAAGGATGCTAGCTGAGCTAAATCCTGCTTCCTACTCCTTCCTTGCTTCAATTTCCTTTGCACTCTTAGCTTTCTTCCTCCAAGATCCTCTTTTCCAAGCTTCAAACACCAAACCAAGGCACACACATGAATTAGGGTTTTAAGGGGCTCTCAAAGACTGTAAAGAGGCCAAAGGAGGCTAATGCTCCTTTAAATAGAGGTGCAAACCCCGGGATTTAGGGTTTCCACTTCCAGCTCCTACTCGCCGAGTCTAGCATGGACTCGTCGAGTAGGTCACTTAACACGCGATCCCACCCCGCTGCTACTCGATGAGTAGGTCAACCAACTCGCTGAGTAGAGCTTAACCCAAAAAATCTTATTTAGGCAATAGCTGAGAATCGGGGCATTACAACTCTCCCCCACTTGAACTAGACTTCATCCTAGAAGTCCGCCTCCGACTCCCATTTCCACTCGGATCCCTTCCGATGATCCCACTATACCCTTACTAAAGGTATTTCCTTGTTCCGCATAATCTTCTTCTTCCTTTCCAAAATAGCCAAAGGCCTCTCCACATAGTTCAGGCGCTCATCGACCTGAATGTCATCCAACGATACCACTGCCTCCTGGTCCATAATGCATTTTCATAATTGCGAAACATGAAATGTGTTGTGGATCCGGCTAAGCTCCTCCGGAAGCTCTAGCCTATAAGCCACTCTGCCAACCCTGGCAATAATCCTGAATGGCCCAATATAACGGGGACCCAATTTTCCCCTCGACCTGAAGCGGGTCACACCCTTCCAGGGTGAGACCTTCAGGAGAACCATGTCACCCACTTGAAATTCCAGCTCAAATCAGCATCGGTCGGCATAACTTTTCTGCCGACTCTGAGCGGTCTGCAGTTGCTGTCTAATTTGTTGTATCATCTCGGTATTTTGGAGAACTAACTCTGTCTGACCCATCACTTTGTGCCCAACCTCGCCCCAGTAGACTGGGGTTATACACTTCCTCCTATACAACAACTCCAAAGGCGGGGCGCCAATACTGGAATGATAGTTGTTATTGTAGGTGAACTCTACAAATGGTAGGTGGGAATCCCAACTCCCACCAATATCAATAACGCACACCCTCAACATATCCTCGAGGGTCTGAATGGTCTGCTCACTCTGCCCATCAGTCTGCGGATGGAACGCCGTACTAAAATGCAGTCGTGTACCTAGTTCCTCATGGAACTTCTGCCAAAAACGGGAAGTAAACCTGGCATCTCGATCGGAAACTATAGAAACCGGAACCCCATGACGAGAGACAACCTCTTTGATGTACATGTCAGCCAACTTCTCTGCCGACTAACTCTCCCGTATGGCTAGGAAGTGGGCACTCTTGGTTCATCAATCCACGATGACCCATATAGCATCGAACCCCCTTTCCATATTTGGCAACTTCGTGATGAAATCCATCACAATCCGTTCCCATTTCCACATGGGAATCTCCAGAGGCTGCAACTTACCATGCGGCCTCTGATGCTCGGCCTTGACCATCCTACAGGTCAAGAACCTCTCAACAAACCAAGCGATATCTCGCTTCATGCCAGGCCACCAATAACTCGAACTCAAATCACGATACATCTTGGTGGCACCATGGTGAATCGAAAAACGAGACTTATGAGACTCCTCCATCACTGTCTGCCGAACCACTCCAGACATCGGAACCCAAACTCGACCGTAACTGGTCAACAATCCGCGACTATCCTGAACAAATCGGGCGCTTTCGCCCTTAATCCTCTCCAACATCCAGTTCTCTGGTCTCATGCCCTCAATATGAGCATCCCTGATCAAACCCACCAGTGGGGAATCCACCGCCATCCTCATTCACCTGGCTGGGGTCAAGGACCCAACTGACTTGCGGCTCAGAGCATCCACAACCACATTCATTTTTACCAGGATGGTAAAGGATCTCGCAATCATAGTCCTTGACCACATCCAGCCACCTGCGCAGCCTCATGTTCAGGTTCGACTGATCCATGATGTGTCTCAAACTCTTGTGATCCGTGTATATAGTGCAACGGACCCCATATACATAGTGCCTTTAAATCTTGAGAGCGAAATCCACTTCTCCCAACTCAAGATCGTGCGTGGGGTACCTCGTCTCATGCGGCTTCCGCTGCCGTGATGCGTAGGCTACCACCTGTCCTCTCTACATGAGGACTACCTCCAAACTAGTGATGGATGCATCACGAAATACCACCAAATCCTCCACTCCCTCGGGGAGTGTCAACACCGGTGCCTCACATAAACACCGTCGGAGGGTCTCAAACGCCCACTACTGCTCGAGGCCCCACTGGAAATCCACCCCCTTCCTCATTAGACGAGTGAGGGGTATGGCAATCTGGGAAAACTCACGAATGAATCTTCAATAATACCCTACTAAACCCAAGAAACTCCTGATGTTAGAGGGAGATTTTGGGGTCTCCCACTGCATAACCGCCTCCACCTTGGCCAGATCGACCAAAATCCCCTCCTGGTTAACGAGGTGTCCAAGGAACTGGACCACCCGTAACCAAAACTCGCATTTCAAGAACTTGGCATACAACCGTTCTCGCCTCAGAACTTCCAGCAGCTCCTTGAGATGCTCCTCATGCTGCTCTCGAGTCTTGGAGTACACCAAGATATCATCTATAAACATAATGACCGAGCGATCGAGCATCGGTCTGCACACCCGGTTCATCAGATCCATGAACACTTCTGGCGTGTTGGTAAGTCCAAATAGCATCACCACGAACTCGTAATGACCATAACGAGTCTGAAACACAGTCTTCTCCATGTCTTCCTCCCTCACACCGACCTGCTGATATCCTGATTTCAAATCAATCTTGAAAAACCAAGATGCACCCTGCAGCTGATCGAAAAGATCGTCTATCCTCGGAAGCAGATAACGGTTCTTCACTATTAACTTGTTCAGCTCCCTATAGTCAATGCACATCCTGTGCGAACCGTCCTTCCTCCTGACGAAAAGGATCGGTGCTCCCCAAGGTGAACTAATCGGACGAATGAACTGCTTACCCAGCCAGCAGTTCCTGCAACTGAGATGACAACTCCTGCATCTCTGGCGGTGCCAGTCAGTACGACACCTTAGCGATAGGGGCCGCACCTGGCACTAGGTCAATCTTGAACTCAACCTGCCTCTCCGGAGGCACTCCGGGTAACTCCTCCGGAAACACATCAGCAAACTCCCTCACTACTGGGACCTTAGAAACTGAAAGCTGCTCTCTAACCCGCATATCTACAACATACGCCAAATAACCGTCATGCCCGTGCTGAATATACAGTCGAGCCCTGGCTGCCGAACAAAACCTTGATCCCAACCTGGTCCCCTCACCATATACTACAAGTTCTCCCCTACTTGGGGTTCGAACCACCACCTGCTGCCCCTCACAGTCGATCATGGCGCCAAAACAGCTAAGCTAATCCATCCCTATAATCACGCATACATCCCTCATGGGAATAGGAATCAAATCTATCGGGAAGGACACCCCGAAAATCTCCAACTCGCATCCCCGGAAGACCAAAGAAGCAGAGACCATGTGCTCGTTGGCCATCGAAACTCGCAACGAACACTCAAGATCATCTATCGGCACACTGAACCCTCCAGAGAAGGTCTGAGATGCAAACGATCGACTCGCCCCCGAGTCAAATAATACCAAAGCGGGCAAAGAATTCACTAAAACCGTACCTAATCAAAGGTACAATCAATAAGCATAACACGAATACAATAACTGATACAGAGAATAGAAAACATACCAGCAACCACATCCGATGCTGACTTGGACTCCTCGGTCGTGAGCTGGAAGGTGTGACCCTGAGCCTTCGGAGGCTCCACCTTTAGTGGCCTCTCATCTCCAATCCTCACAGCAGCTGGCGCGGAACCCTGCGCCGGCTTGGTGGCAGACTGCGGACAGTTGGTCTTCACATGACCAACTTGATGACAATGGTAACAAATCCTCATATCTGCTGGAGGAGCGGACTGACAGCAGCCCCTGACATAGTGTCCCGCCTTGCCACATTTGTGGCACCCACCTCCTGCTCGACAAACCCCGGAATGAGCCTTGCCACACTTTCCACAAGTGCGGATCTGATGACCCCTGGACCGTGTATCAGTGGTCTTAGACCGCTTATGCACCGGCTGAGACTGTGTCGGTGTTTGACGCTGCTCCTTCAGCTGCAGCTCTATCTCCAACTCATGCAGCCGCACGGCTTCCTGAAGGTCCAAAAGGGTATCACATCGTTGTGTATACACAAACTGTCGAATATCAGTCTTGAGCATACTCAGATAACAATTCATCTGAGACTGCTCTGAAGCAAACTCCAGGCAAAACATAGCCCTCTCCGTGAACATACAGGTAATCTCCATCACAGACTCCACATCTTGTCTCAATGTCAAAAAATCCTGTGCAAGCTGCTCTCGCTCAACGCGTGGAACATAGCGGGTGCGGAACATATCTCTGAACTGCTCCCAAGTAACAGCAGCCCGCTGATCATCAGTATACAACCCAGTCGTCAGCCTCCACCAGTCCTTTGCCCCAAGCCTCAGCAGGTTCAAGGCACACCTGACCTTTTGGTCAGCAGGACATGAGCACATGAAGAAACAACCCTCCACGTCAGATAACCACCTTAGAGTCCTAATCGCATCCTGTGTACCATCAAACGTCGACGACTTCGTGTTATCGAAGTCCCGGTACTGGAAAGCCCTGCTGGCTCCTCTTCCAACCACTGCCGCAGTTACACCCGAAGTGTCTGCAGTGGCAGCTGTCTCTGCTAGAGTTGCATATCGCTCATCAAAATACTCAACCATCACAGTCTTAATCGACCCAAACATCTCTAGCAGCTGCGCTCGGAACACAGCATCAACCTCGTCGTGCATGATCTTCCTGATCCCGGCATCCAACTCCTCGGTCCCTATCTGAACCACGGGCTCAGGTGCTACCGGCACCTCCAACCTTCCGTCTCCCGACCCCGATCCTGATCCTAATCCTGATCCGGATCTCGAAGCAACATGTCTCGTCACCACCATACTGGAATATATATACAAGTCATCAGATAAATAACATAATGTCGGGAGACCAAAACCTAAAAACCCCAGGGGTTGTGATTTCATTGCTACGTGTATGGGTCCTGTGCTTTCAGTAGTACGCGCCCATACTACCTTCCACACCTACCTATATTTGTCTCAAGTATCACCACAACGCCCTTACAATATCATCAACATAGAAATGCGCCCAACCATCACTTCTAGGGGAATACCAAATATCTCGCATCTAGTCTAACCACTTATCACAACTCACACATCCATGAAACTTCCATCATCCCCTGCAGCGACGGTGCACACTAGCTGCATGTAACGCGTGACCCCATAGACTTTCGAATATCTAATCCTACACTAAGATCGAATCAGACATTCTCAGGCTATAAGATCTTGATTATACACAGCCGTGATGCATGCACCAAACATCTACAGTTATGATGTCAATTCCATATACAAGAAACCCTAGGCAAATAGGCATCATATAATCAGGCAAGTCTATCATGCGATTCCTGAAGATCCCTAGCCTAGCAATAGCATGCTGTTCTAACATATTAGAATATCAAATAACTATATGGTATTTTGGGGTTCATTTACACGCTCCGGTTGATCGTACCCTCTGTACCCTCCATCCTTATTTTTGAAAACCATTTTAAACTTATGTTTTGAAAATCTCCTTGATTTGAGACTGGATTCACACGAGTGTTCCTTCAATTCACTCAAACCAAGGCTCTGATACCAACTTGAAACATCCATAAATTTTGCACCAAATTTAAACTTTTTCAATCATAAATAAAAACCAATAGTATTGTTTACAAAATGTTTTCAAATCATTTTCCATCAGAGTGTCACAAAAATCAAAACATAAGGATGAGGAGCGGTACGATCACCCCTTCGCCTTTCCATGATCTCCTAAAGTACCTGAAACAATAAACCGAAAACTGTAAGCCCGAGGGCTTAGTGAGCTACCCCCAAAATACCAATACCACACTGACAAAACCATATTAGTAATAATCAATCAATCATCATGCATACTGGGCCATCGGCCTGACTGGATCGCCCTACCGGGCCTACAGTCTGTCTGAATCTATCCTGAGCCTTCGGCATGACTCGTCCGCCATGTCGGCCTACAGTCTCCCCGAACCATTCATAGGGTATATTTGCCTTTAGCATAAAGCATGACCGCCTCAACCCAACCACCAGCAAATAACCATGTGTGCATACTATCACATACAGGCATATACAAACATCAAACATATCTGTCACACTGATCATCAATCATAGAATTCTCCTGTAACTAGAGTACCGACCTAGTAGGTCACTAACATACAAATCCTTACGGATCATAATTGCATAACATACTGTCTACCCCGATTCCGATCTAAAAGATCATAACCACATGTAGCATACCATAACAATAACAACTAAAGGGTCGGCCTTGGTGTCGTAGACCCTATCGATATAGTGAGGAAAACTCACCTCGAAGATGTCGACGCGAAAGGTAAACTCCAACTTCCGGATCACTTGGCATAGGTTCTACCACCTATCCTCATAGTACATCATACTCATAAGTACTTAACCTTATAAGGTACTCCATAACACACTAGTCAACCCCTGGTCAAAGTCAAAGTCCTCAGTCAAGGTCAACAGTCCATGTTGACCTTAACTTGCCAAGTACCCTTGGCTACTCGTCGAGTTCCTTGAAGTACATTCTAACTCGTCGAGTCATCGGAGTGACTCGTCGAGTTCCTTTGCTTATCGATCAAACTTAAGGTCACCCGTCGAGTTCCCTCCTTGCAACTTGACGGATACACACTCATACATATCCCAGAGGAAACTCATCTAACTCCCCGAGTTCTTCTTCAACTCGTTGAGTCTTATGGCGATCTTCATCGGACTCGCCGAGTTGTTCATCCAACTCGTCGAGTTCATAGCCATCTTCATGTGAATCGTCGAGTCACTTTGCGACTCGACGAGTCCATTCAGTCCTTTTCCTCCATACAAACATATTTTAAGACATGCAATGGCTTTAACTCATAGATCCAAGCTTCTAATGCATGCTTATCACGTAAAGTTTCAAACTTTACGTGCATGCATGACTATAAGGGCTCTAAATGTCCATTCTAAGTTCTTAATGGAACTTCATGCTCAAGAGGGACCTTAATCACAACCAAGACTGTGACTTTATGCTTCTAGAATCCAAGGAGGGTCCAGATCTAAAGTTACAACTTCAGATCTAGCCCATAGCTCATCATACCAACATGAAAATCCATAAAAAGCCCTAGAAACTCAACAAAGGGAAAAAGGGAAGTAAGAATGGCACTTTGATACCTCCAAAGGATGCTAGCTGAGGTAAATCCTGCTTCCCACTCCTTCCTCGCTTCAATTTCCTTTGCACTCTTAGCTTTCTTCCTCCAAGATCCTCCTTTCCAAGCTTCAAACACCACACCAAGGCACACACACGAATTAGGGTTTTAAGGGGATCTCAAAGACTGTAAAGAGGCCAAAGGAGGCTAAGGCTCCTTTAAATAGAGGTGCAAACCCCAGGATTTAGGGTTTCCACTGCTAGCTCCTACTCGCCGAGTCTAGCATGGACTCATCGAGTAGGTCACTTAACACGCGATCCCACCCCACTGCTACTCGACGAGTAGGTCAACCACCTCGCCGAGTAGAGCTTAACCTAAAAAATCTTATTTAAGCAACACCTGAGAATCGGGGTGTTACTATAAAACTAGTTAGAATAATACCTCTTTATTATAGCTTGTAGTTTTGGTCTTTCAAGAGGTTAACACCTCACATGTGATGCCTTAAATGGTTCACAAACACCATGAACAAAGGAGGACTTTGAGAAAGAGTGTGGAGCACACAAAATCGACTATAGTTCTCTTAGAACTCATTAGGTTTCGATTTTGGCCAAGGGGTGACATTTATATACTGTAGGATTCCAAGAGTCATGAGTAAACCCTAATCCATACACTTAGGTTATGATCGATATCTCATGTGGTCTAACTCTTCATGGATACTTACATAAACTTTGCCCATCTTGGATCAATAGTCCAAACACTATATATATCATTGATTTACATAATCCTTCCCCACTAATTTAATTAGTCTCTTTTGATCACTAAATTAATTCTTCATCAATACTAATTAAATAATATGATTTCACAATTAATATATTATACTTGTAATATATTAATAAATCATAAATAACCTCTCTCTCAAATATCCATCATATCAGATTCATCGGGTGAAGGCAACCCAAATGGACCATGCTACTCTTGGGTCAAGTACATACCAAGTATAGTTATGGGCTTAGACCCCTAGTCCAACAGTCTCCCACTTGGATAAGTATAATAACTATTATTTCAAGTACGACTCAAAAATCCCGACTAGCAATCTTAGCTCTCAAAAGCCGTTGTCAAACTCTGACCTAGTAAATAACACGTCCATTAGATAAGGGATCATATATTCCTCCATTCTAGATATTGTATGAACTGAGATATGGATTATAATCATTCTCTATGTTCATGTGTTGTTTCCCGATTTCCGATTTATGACAACCGACTGATTGAACAAATCAAATCAGTCCATGCTTGGCCAAGCGCTTTAGGGTTGTTATCCCTAAATCATCAGGGGCCCATAGATATCACTTTTATCCGCATTGGGTAAAAGGAACGGATAAACTTCGACTCAAATGCTTGCTTGTACTTAATCATCAAATCACACACAACAATATGTTTTATAACACCAAGTTATTGGTGCGTTTACATATGTCAATGTGCAACCGACTTGTAAACTACAAAACATATGTCTTGGTTTCAAGAATATAAGATATTATCGTCTCATAATCACTCATGATAAAATCCATGAAGTGATTCAGATGAGTGTAGCTTTAATCCAATGCTCAAATCTTATTACAAGAGTACTCAAGAACACTACAACAAACTTGTGCAATGTCTAAACGCCTTTAGACAATCTACAGACCCATTCATGACAGTCTCACTTCAATACATACTTCCAAAGTATGATCAACTGTGGATAGTTTGAATAACCTACTTACTCGAGAAGTCAAAACATGCAAATTGAAACACAAGAATAACTGAATCCAATATGGTCTCAAGACTTTTGAATATAAATAAAACACCGTTTACTTAATCACCATATTGATTAGACATTATTCATTGTATAATGCTTCGATTTCTCAACTTAATACTTGAATTAAAACAATAGTTATCCCATGCTCCAAGCATGTACACTATGTTTATCTATGGTCCTTACTATGTGAAATAGATCAATTGTAAACATTTCTAATGACACTCCTTTAACAATTCCAAATCCTTATTGTAAGTGTAAGAATACCAAGTCCTTCCCACTTACTGTAATCTGTTAGATTCTAAGCTTATATGCAGTGATCCTTTTGTAATGACTATGTACACAAGTCACAGAGACTTTGCCAATTACAAAACTTTCCATTGGAAATTGTTACAAAACAATTCCATAGATACGAAGTCTCATATTTAATGCACACTCATTTGAACATCCTTCTTGCATAAAAGTTTCTAACTTACTCATAGATTTTTGATATCCAACTCCCATTATGGAAACTTTTCCATAATTGCCATATGACTATCCATTGTTAATAGAATCCTATCTATTCAAAATTATATCAATATGGTGCATCCATTACTATACTTCCAACTATCCACAAGAAACCAATCCTTCATAAACCTCAGATCGTCCTTGAAGGTTGTTTAATAATTTTAGTCATATCTGGTTCTATTCCTTTTCCCTCTTAATGCCCTAGGCATTAGGAAAATTAGAACATGAGAATATTATAGCACATGCAATCGATCCAATATCCGAAGCATATGGGACATGATTCATGGTTTCTGTGACAACCCAAAATTTCCATTCTGAACTACCCATATCAAGACAAAAGAGCTTAGAACAGTTTCAGGGAAATTCCAGACTTCGGGTATAAGTTTGGCAGTTTTCAGGATTTACACTTAAGGAGATATCAGGAGGGTGGTTGCACTAGGGTTTTGTGCAACACTATTATTCCAACACTCTATTATATTAGAGCTCATTTTAGAAATAAAAATATTTTCTGCCAAAAAAATTTCAAGACTATAAATAGATTTCTAAACCAAATTCATTCATTATTCACATTTCCAACTAGAGAAAATCCATTTTCTCTCTCACGGATCTTCGGGTTTTTATACCAAAACGTGAGTAACTCTTTCTATTAGGGTTAGAATGCTTATTATGTGCTTATAACATGATTTAGATGGCTAAATCATTAGATCTAAGAGTTTACTCCCCAAGGTGTTCTTGGGCGGTAAACTCCCGAAACAAAGCCAAAACCGACCCTTGTGTTATACAACTGCCTTAGACTCATATGTATGTCTGTTAGGGACAAGAAAACAACCATAAATCACCCAAGTTTGGGAGTTCACGGCCCAAGAGTTGCTTAGGCCGTAAACTCCCTTTTTGAACTCAAAATGATGTTTTAAGGCCACAAAAGCTTTAAGACTTTTATCAAGACTAGTTCCCATTTAATCTAAGGCCTTAAGCACATCAAAGAACACAAACAAGTGAGAGTTTACGGCCCAAGTGTTTCTTAGGCCGTAAACTCCATAGAAATGGACTAAAGGGTGTTATTAAGACACCTAAAGCCCTAGACCTTTACATGGAATTGTTCCCCACTTAATCTAAGGACCAAAGCACATCAAAATCACATTTCAAAAGGAGTTTACGGCCATGACATGGTTCATGGGCCATAAACTCATTAAAGGGGCACCAAAGTGTGTCAATGGTCTTCATATGCTTGGAATAAAAGTCTAGAACCTATACCACAAGTGCAAGAGACTTGAAAGCATCAAAAACACACGATACTTAGAGTTTACGGCCGTAAACTCTAAGGGGAATGGGCTTAGGGCCGTAAACTCCTAAATGGAGTGTTTCTAGATCTTAAACCCTTCCAAGAATTTAACCACCAAGTTAGAATAATTCTAGGAATCATTTGGAACTTCAAAACACACAAAACACCCATGGTTGGGAGTTTACGGCCATAAACTCAAGAGTTTACAATCGTAAACTCCATGTGTGTTGGTGTATGAGGAGTAAACTCATATATGGGGTCCTTTGGAACCCTAAACACAAGTGCCTTGTCCCACAATAGCTTAGATGCAATCCTTAGGGCTTAAAACACTTATGTAAAGTGTTTATTTTGTCTAGGATGTCTTAACATTATTAATTAGTGATTTGAGACTAATCGAGTGCATATATGTGTGAATATATGTTCATTAGGATCGTAGTGTGTGTACAAGTCCTCACTTGACACCTAGCAATCCTACGCCGTCCAATTCATCCGAACTACCAACAACAGGTGAGTTCATACCCCTTAATCAATGTTTTAAATGATTTTAAATGTTTTAATGGGGGGGGGGGGGAATACAAGTAGAAAACAGTATGTTATTAAATCTATCTTATGTATTTTATAACTGTGTTTTCACTCCGTAGATTTCACATATTTCAAAAGGTGACACATGAAGTGGTTTTCTATCTTAAAATACCTTGATAGCAAAAGTATTAGTTTTGAAATGTTTATTAAAATGACATCAAGTCATTCTTAATTATTGTTCAAAACTCCTAGATATCTTGCAAAACCATTATTTTACCTTTTTGAATCAAACTATACTTATGCGCATATGTTTATATATATGTTAGAGATTATAGTTTTCACCCTTCATTTAGTTTCCAATACGCTTGGGTAGCAAGAGTGCATAAACCTACATAAACAACCAATTACCTTCCAGTTAGCTATCATAGGGATAGTCAGAAGATATCAAACATTATTACTATTACAAGGAATCACACAAGAGTCAGTTCATTCATGAGTCCATACCAATACCTTACACGATACATGAGTACACTTACTTAGGATTACCTATACATGAATATGTTTACATATACTTACCTGTTACATGAACACACTTACATGAATACCATACAGGAAGACTGTTACTTAGGTGAATTATCCTGTATTTACTTACCTGGATACTTGTACTTAGAACTACGAGGATGATTTATTAGTATTTACTGTGTAAATTATCTTTCCTACCCCAGTTCAATTGGATAATTCGGCGGGACTGACCATTCCGAATCCCAATGATTAGCACCAGTGGTCAATGAATATCTACGGATGTTTACGGTTGTCAGTTATTTAGTAGTCAGTGACCGGACTAACCATCCCTCTGTCCACTGTTGCAACAGTGGATGAGATGTGAACCTTTGGAGGATCATTAGGTTGACGATCTGTATTAAGAGATCGATGCGGGGACTAACCCTCCCTCCATCCTGCTGCCGCTATAGAGGATGAGTGGACAATCTTTGGATGTTCATTAGGTTATATGTATTATGTTAGCCCTAGTACCTTGGGATAACAGTTACATTCGTCTTGTTAGCACTAGTACCTCCGGCTAACACTTACATGATTATATTTTTCCTGTTTACTTTATTTTGTGATACTTTCACATAAACGATGAGTTAGACTAAGTACTCTAGTACTATTCAATAGAAAGGAAAAGCTATCATTTTACTTACAAAACATTCGGGTCTTGGTAGAAGACTACCTAGTCATTACAAAACATTCGGGTCTTGGTAGAAGACTACTTAGTCATAACAGAACATTTGAGTCTTGGTAGAAGACTACTTAGTCATAACAGAGCATTAGGGTCTTGGTAGAAGACTATCATATCATTTTCCTATTTTACTTTATTTTGTGATATATTCACATAAACGATGAGTTAGACTAAGTACTTTAGTACTAAACAACCAAAGGAAAACTATCATTTTACTTACAAAACATTCGGGTCTTGGTAGAAGACTACATTTCATACTTATAGAAAATAAGGGTTTTTCTAGGGATTTCATACTTACCTCAATATTTTCATTTAAAGGTTTACATGGCCTTCATAACATATTTTCATAAGCAAGACAACGACACTTAATTTCTTATGAATTCACCAGCTTTAAAGCTGATACTCGCTTTCAAAATAACTTGTATTCTCAGGTCATCAGTTAGACAGGTGCGGTGGTCAGGTTTTTGAGAAGATGGAGCACAGACAAGACTCGCCTTATTTTGATTATTCATTTTATTGTTGTACATTATGAAAGAACACATATGTATTGAAAGTCTACTTATAATGGATGATGTTATTGCTTGTTTATTATATTACACTGTTGTGATACTGTACATGACGTCGTCCACCCCTGAACGTTTCCGCTGTTTGTGGTTTTGGGGTGTGACAGATTGGTATGAGAGCATTGTTTATAGTGAATTAAGTATATCAACCGATAAAAGATATACTAACTATAGACACATTGGGATTAAAACACTCTGTCTAAGAGTTTATACTTATAAATAATAGAATATTTAACCAAGTATACGTGCCTGCATTCATACTAAAATCAATGTCACAACGACAAGAACAAAAGTATTACGATTGTTGAATATCACAAGTAAGCCTGGGGATATATGGTCAATCTTGGGAATGGCATAGCCTGATCAACTATGCTGGTCCGAGGAGTGATTAGCATATGCCCAAGAATGGTTGTGATATGGTAACAAGTCTAAAAACTTTCCAACACAACCATAAAGGAATACCATAAGGGTATTTGGTCTTACTGTAATTATCTTAGTCAGTTCGTCTATGTAGCTATTTCTTATATCCCCAAATTCTCGCATAGATAACATGGCTGAATTCCATCCCCACGACAACCCGTTCCTTCTGAACGCGGTTATTGCTAGATGGTTTGGAGAAGAACCAGATAATGATCATCCAATCCCTCTGAATGATCACCATGCTGAAGACCTTTCAAACGATGCCATCTTCGAACCCGAGGTTGAGAACCTACCCCAGGCAGCTCCCTTTCCAATTCCTAACCCTCGTCCGGCTTTTCATGGCCCGACGCCTGAGTGGGTGGAATGTTTGGAAACGTGGAGCCAAGGACAAGATCAGCCCATGCCATTTAATGGTGACCGAAGCCTCTATGACCTGAGCAATGGGGGCTCAGCAGAAAGAAGCATGCCAATTCTAATCCGAAGAGTTGCCCAAAATGAAATTCAGGGCAGGACAGCTCTACAACGTATCGCAGAAGTTGATACAAATGGAGTAATGCACATGTTTCGCACCAGTCGCCTTGAACATGCTCGTGAGAGGTCTGAGAGAGACCATGAAACCCTGCTGCAAGCACTGGCTGAATCACGAGCCGAAGTCATGGAACTTCGGGTGCGCCAGAGAGTGTACGAAAGACACCTACTTGATGTCAAACACCAACTGGCTGAATTGAGAGTTCACCAGAGGGATGACTGCCGCCAGTAGTAGATGCGTTACATTATATTCCTTGCTAGAAAGGAATCGTGTTCCTCTCTAGGCACGATGTGGCATTTTCTATGAAACTATCTTTTACTGTAAGTACTTTGGTTAGGTCTTTTTACTGTCAGGAACTATCTTCTCTGGTTATGATGTAAGACCTTTTTATAAGGTCATTTTCCCAAACTTGTACGTCATGAATATCAAAGATATTGACAGTCGGCTAACTTCTGTGTCGTTGTTTATTCGAATACTCTTATCAGATTTTCTTTAGAGTCTATTTGAAACATGCTCTAGTCAAGTCATTGGACTATAGCCATTTAACTCCGGAGACATCTCCAAGTCTCTAGTAATGGTTGAATCACGTTATTAGCCAACCAGAAATACCTCGGCTAGAATGACAAACATCTTAAGACCATCGCATGAACTTACTTCTGATCTTTACTAGGACTGCATCATAAGGATGTAGGTTGAACTTTCCTGAACATACTTCCATTCCATACTAGGAATGCATCATAGGGATGTAGTTCGAACATTAGAGAACATACTTCTATTCTTTTCATGAGCGATCGAACTACGTTCAGATTCAATCATTTTCGCTCACAAATTCATTTTCTTTCAGTAACAGAATCATGGCTCCCAAGAAGAACGATCAGCCCATCAACCAAACACCAACTCTTCAGATTGATGCAGCTACCTTTCAAGCTGCAGTCTCGGCTGCCGTGTCAACTATTCTGACCCACCTGAACGCTAACGACGCAAGTGTTAGCGGGATTGTTAACAATCATTCCAATCTAAGTATCAAGCGAAAGTCTTGGACTAACTCTAAGGACAAGTCGCTTCGAAGGGCGAACAAGAAACAACCACCAGTAACAACCTTCACAGCTACGATGTCAGTACCTCCTACTACCATCCCTTCAGGCGTCCCAATGGTCCCCAAACCAGCCAAACTTTATGCTGGAAAACTCCCAAAATGCATCAAATGCAATTATCACCACCATGGACCTTGTAGGGAGATGCAGTGCTCACACTGCAACAGGAATGGACATACTGCTAGTCACTGCAGGATCTAGATCCAACACATTTCATCAACCACCAATGTCCAAACCTCTCACATATGCCATCTATGTGGCGTCATGGGACACTTCAAGAGGGACTCTCCATCGGAGAAGGACAATGGCAAATTCGGATGAGTTTTTCCTCAGAATGCGAAAAGGCAGTTAAGGAACCTAATATAGTACATGTTCCCTCCAAATCATCAGTATTTAATATGTACAAAAACATGTTTAAAACTAGTGCAACCAGAGTCTTATCTTTTGCGAGATTCAGTCCATTAAGGGACTCTCGGGCTGCGTATACTTGTCTTTTGTAGTATACCTTGTTTCGCAGCAATAGTCTTGTAATAAATCCAAAGTACAGTAACTCTGTTAATGGTTGCACTGTTGTGTTTTGTCTGTAATGCCTTATGTTCAAATCTAATGTCTTTAGTTTCCATATGTTTCCGACTTTATCATACGACTCGAGTAAATTAATCCTCGAAATACCAGCTCCATACGTACATCTCTTTCTCAGAAATCGTCTTTTAGCAAAGCCGTTATATCAGAACACCGAAGTACTCATACAAGGAGTACCTTATAGTTCTTTTCCTTTTCGAAGGAATCCCCACAATATTACTCGTGCAGTACGTCAAGTTCAATTCCAGGATTCATATGGTTGATCTATCACTGAGGAATGTATACATGAGAGTGATATATAATCAATGTTTTATAGGTTTAGAATTGATGATTCCACTTTAACTTCTTTTTCCTCGATGGGTTGTGAGATTAAGGAAGGATCAGTAATTCGACTACCTTTTCAGTCTTAATTATATACGACTCGTATACACGAAATTGTGATCATTGAATCATGTATGAATTCTAATATGAACTTCAGGACGGAGACTGTCCAGGAGAACGAGTAATTGCTTTGGCATAGAAACAAACATAGAACCCAGTATGACTCTTATAACCAGATCACATTCAGTCTAAACACCTACGGAAGATATAGGAACAACCCGGACAACACAACGAACTACTCAACCATAGAATTAGAAGATCAGGCTTCTCACCCTTGAGAGCTCCGACCTTATTCTTACCAGAAGTCGACGGAGTACATTCTATGTACCTCGACAACCGGAGACTTCATTTAGATTTCCTTTAGAAATCGTTGTCCCTGCCTCGCATAGACAAATTGATCGGGAAAATTCGCCGAATTCTAGGTCTTACAGACCTACTATCATAGTCCATTTGGAACTCCCCACAAATTTCAGAAACCCTTTAGACTTTGACCCAGCAAGGGATGTCCCTTGACTGGGAAGTAAGCGAGAGAAAGAACATTTGGAATTCCAAGTGAGAGACCAAATTCTTTAGGAAACCTCACTCTGGGAACGGCTTAATACGCTTCGTAAAGCGTGGAAAGCTAAAATTCAATATGGTTAGCACCTCCGAGATTCTTACTAGAATCGGTCCTGCATTTCACAAACTAGACCTACCCCGCGAACTCAGTAACGTACATTTTCCCCTTCACATCTCGAACTTGAAGCAGTATCCTTCCATTAGGACCTTCGTAATCCCTCTCGACGAGATCGAGATTTACGAGATCCTTGCTTTCGTATTAGAACCGTAGTGACCCTCGACCGAGTGGTCAAGCGGACGAAGCAACGCCGTCGCCCGTTAGTGAAGGTTCGTTGGGAAGCCAACCGAGAACCCGATTTCCCTTAGGAGTGCGAGAACCAATCGATAGGAAGTTCACATAACGACTCGATCATTTATACCTACTTCATTATCTAAATTCTAATTTCGGGAAAAAATTCCCTTTAACAGGGGGATGATGTGACAACCCGAAATTTCCATTCTGAACTACCCATATCAAGACAATAGAGCTTAGAACAGTTTCAGGGAAATTCCAGACTTCGGGTATAAGTTTGGCAATTTTCAAGATTTACACTTAAGGAGATATCAGGAGGGTGGTTGCACTAACGTTTTGTGCAACACTATTATTCCAACACTCTATTATATTAGAGGTCATTTCAGAAATAAAAATATTTTGTGCCAAAAATATTTCAGGACTATAAATAAATTTCTAAACCAAATTCATTCATTATTCACATTTCCAACTAGAGAAAAGCCATTTTCTCTCTCACGGATCTTCGGGTTTTTATACCAAAACCTGAGTAACTCTTTCTATTAGGGTTAGAGTGCTTATTATGTGCTTATAACATGATTTAGATGGCTAAATCATTAGATCTAAAAGTTTACTCCCCAAGGTGTTCTTGGGCGGTAAACTCCCGAAACAAAGCCAAAACTGACCCTTGTGTTATACAACTGCCTTAGACTCATATGTATGTGTGTTAGGGACAAGAAAACAACCATAAATCACCCAAGTTTGGGAGTTCACGACCCTAGAGTTGCTTAGGCCGTAAACTCCCTTTTCGAACTCAAAATGATGTTTTAAGGCCACAAAAGCTTTAAGACTTTTATCAAGACTAGGTCCCATTTAATCTAAGGCCTTAAGCACATCAAAGAACATAAACAAGTGAGAGTTTACGGCCCAAGTGTTTCTTAGGCTGTAAACTCCATAGAAATGGACTAAAGGGTGTTATTAAGACACCTAAAGCCCTAGACCTTTACATGGAATTGTTCCCCACTTAATCTAAGGACCAAAGCACATCAAAATCACATTTCAAAGGGATTTTACGGCCATGACATGGTTCATGGGTCGTAAACTCATTAAAGGGGCACCAAAGTGTGTCAACGGTCTTCATATGCTTGGAATAAAAGTCTAGAACCTATACCACAAGTGCAAGAGACTTGAAAGCATCAAAAACACACCATACTTAGAGTTTACGGCCGTAAACTATAAGGGGAATGGCCTTAGGGCCGTAAACTCCTAAATGGAGTGTTTCTAGACCTTAAACCCTTCCAAGAATTTAACCACCAAGTTAGAATAACTCTAGGAATCATTTGGAACTTCAAAACACACAAAACACCCATGGTTGGGAGCTTACGGCCGTAAACTCAAGAGTTTACAACCGTAAACTCGATGTGTGTTGGTGTATGAGGAGTAAACTCATATATGGGGTCCTTTGGAACCCTAAACACAAGTTCCTTGTCCCACAATAGCTTAGATGCAATCCTTAGGGCTTAAAACACTTATGTAAAGTGTTTATTTTGTCTAGGATGTCTTAACATTATTAATTAGTGATTTGAGACTAATCGAGTGCATATATGTGTGAATATATTTTCATTAGGATCGTAGTGTGTGTACAAGTCCTCACTTGACACCTAGCAATCCTACGCCGTCCAGTTCATCCGAACTACCAACAACAGGTGAGTTCATACCCCTTAATCAATGTTTTAAATGATTTTAAATGTTTTAATGGGGGGGGAATACAAGTAGAAAACAGTATGTTATTAAATCTATCTTATGTATTTTATAACTGTGTTTTCACTCCGTAGATTTCACATATTTCAAAAGGTGACACATGAAGTGGTTTTCTATCTTAAAATACCTTGATAGCAAAAGTATTAGTTTTGAAATGTTTATTAAAATGACATCAAGTCATTCTTAATTATTGTTCAAAACTCCTAGATATCTTGCAAAACCATTGTTTTACCTTTTTGAATCAAACTATACTTATGCGCATATGTTTATATATATGTTAGAGATTATAGTTTTCACCCTTCATTTAGTTTCCAATACGTTTGGGTAGCAAGAGTGCATAAACCTACATAAACAACCAATTACCTTCCAGTTAGCTATCATAGGGATAGTCAGAAGATATCAAACATTATTACTATTACAAGGAATCACACAAGAGTCAGTTCATTCATGAGTCCATACCAATACCTTACACGATACATGAGTACACTTACTTAGGATTACCTATACATGAATATGTTTACATATACTTACCTGTTACATGAACACACTTACATGAATACCATACAGGAAGACTGTTACTTAGGTGAATTATCCTGTATTTACTTGCCTGGATACTTGTACATAGAACTACGATGATGATTTATTAGTATTTACTGTGTAAATTATCTTTCCTACCCCAGTTCAATTGGATAATTCGGCGGGACTGACCATTCCGAATCCTACTGATTAGCACCAGTGGTCAATGAATATCTACGGATGTTTACGGTTGTCAGTTATTTAGTAGTCAGTGACCGGACTAACCATCCCTCTGTCCACTGTTGCAACAGTGGATGAGATGTGAACCTTCGGAGGATCATTAGGTTGACGATCTGTATTAAGAGATCTATGCGGGGACTAACCCTCCCTCCATCCTGCTGCCGCTATAGAGGATGAGTGGACAATCTTTGGATGTTCATTAGGTTATATGTATTATGTTAGCCCTAGTACCTCGGGATAATAGTTACATTCGTCTTGTTAGCACCAATACCTCCGGCTAACACTTACATGATTATATTTTTCCTGTCTACTTTATTTTGTGATACTTTCACATAAACGATGAGCTAGACTAAGTACTCTAGTACTAGTCAATAGAAAGGAAAATCTATCATATTACTTACAAAACATTCGGGTCTTGGTAGAAGACTACCTAGTCATTACAAAACATTCGGGTCTTGGTAGAAGACTACTTAGTCATAACAGAACATTCGAGTCTTGGTAGAAGACTACTTAGTCATAACAGAACATTAGGGTCTTGGTAGAAGACTATCATATCATTTTCCTATTTTACTTTATTTTGTGATATATTCACATAAACGATGAGTTAGACTAAGTACTTTAGTACTAAACAACCAAAGGAAAACTATCATTTTACTTACAAAACATTCGGGTCTTGGTAGAAGACTACATTTCATACTTATAGAAAATAAGGGTTTTTCTAGGGATTTCATACTTACCTCAACATTTTCATTTAAAGGTTTACATGGCCTTCATAACAGATTTTCATAAGCAAGACAACGACACTTAATTTCTTATGAATTCACCATCTTTAAAGCTGATACTCGCTTTCAAAATAACTTGTATTCTCAGGTCATCAGTTAGACAGGTGTGGTGGTCAGGTTTTTGAGAAGATGGAGCACAGACGAGACTCGCCTTATTTTGATTATTCATTTTATTGTTGTACATTATGAAAGAACACACATGTATTGAAACTCTACTTATAATGCAACGGATGATGTTGTTGCTTGTTTATTATATTACACTGTTGTGATACTGTACATGACGTCCTCCACCCCTGAACGTTTCCGCCGTTCGTGGTTTTGGGGTGTGACAGTTTCTTACATACAGATTTGATACTTTACCAATCTCTTGCTATAACATTTTCATATACTGAATTTCCTTATGTTGAACTATTCCAACATAACATTCATATATATCCTTGACTAAATTTAATTAAGATCTCAATCTAAGCTTTTAGATTCGAAGTAAAAGTTCTTCTCCCTTAATTATAGCAAAACAACTTTTCAAACCCTGCACTTTGCAAATTGAAACCTTTGTTTTCCATAATTAACATTGCTAACCTGCAACACTTACCATAATGATTATGCTCCCACTAGCATAACAATTTTTTCCTTAATAACATAACACTTATGCTCCCACTAGCTTTAACATGTACCTAGAAATAAGCTGGACTTCTAGAAATCAATACTTGTTGACATTCTTACCAAAGTTCAGATTTCTGAGACAAGATGTTTCGATAAGACTTTATCTAGGCTTCTCAAACTCATACACCTTTCCTTAGATAGCTCACATGTGTGTCTAAACAATTTTAAAACTTACAGAAATATGTCTCAAATGTTTAGACCTTTTTCCATTTCTCACAATTCCAACTATGAACAGGGATGCCGTAATCATAATCGAATTTGAGAATGCAAATATCACAATTGCTAACTCTTTAAAATCTACTTAGTGAAAGTGTTTCCTCACAATCATTTTCATGAAGCAGAGAGAAACCTTATGACACTTAGATTTAATGGTGTATGTGTTTCTATCCATGTGAATTTATCATAACCATAATCACAAGACAAGGTTAGAGAAAAATCCAAACTCATATGGACTGAACTTGTTCAATCTTAATTTCTTGCCACTTGGCAGCATAAAGGGCCTACCATTGTTTCCAAGTTGTTAAGTAGTTCACCCTTACTGATTAATGAACTTTCATTGAGCGAGATGCATTGCCTTATGCTAACGACTGAGAACTCATAAAACTCACATGCATAGTCAACTTTTAACTGTAATGGGCACAGAAACAAGAATATGTCAACACGATAGGTTACAAACCTCAAGTTGTGTGCTAGTGATTAACAATAGATTTACTCTTGATTAGTTATTGAACTTTTCAAGATCTTTTAAGACTCCCACTGACCTCTTGACATATAAGATTCTCTTTGTCAAGAAACGTTACTTGACAAACAAATATTCAAGCGTTCGTTCGGTTTCTTATCAAGACAAACACTTCTGACAATCGGTCTTAGTTGATCTTTGTTTTATCCAAAACACCGCAACTTACCAAATTAAAATTTACTAGAGTAAGAAAACATTTTACTCTACATTTGATAAGTGTTATAAACCTTTCTTAAGATTATGTCACTCAAGGCACAATCTTGGAGTATGACTCTAAGATTTGATTTTGAAACGAAGTATGATTCATCTGTTTGATTTAACCATTTCAACAATTCATGATTCCTCTTTTTACATGTCCACTAAGATGTCCTAAGAGGATCAATTGTGACATGGTTTTATAATCACTAAGATAATCATAAAACACGATACTCAAGTACTCTCCCTTCTTTTCAGGTTAGAGAAACTTCTATCTTTCTGCCTAATTTGATTCTTCTTATTCGTACTGCTATACATTGAAACTTTCCCAGTGACTCAGAATTATACTTAATCTTGTAAGCATAACCATATTTACTAAAATTTAGTAAATCATGACGAATAGTCTTATCGTTCTTTGTGGTGGACCTGACCAGCACACAACCAAGTGTACCCGATCCCCTAGTCCTTCACTTGACTCACATATGCATGTGAACACAAAATTAGTCTTAATTTCCCAAAGTCAAAGGTTCTCATTCATCATACAATACAAGTTGCATGATTCCAAGTTTCTATCAATTGAAACTTGGGTGATGATAATCTTTCCTTATTTGGTAAATTACGACACTACCACAAACGAAAGAATCAAATCCGTATTGCTAAAAAAACAAACATATAAACATCAATTTTTCACAAATGCCATTGCAAGGAAATATAAAACAAGATAAATTTGAAAAAATTTCTTTATTTATAAGATGCGGAAAAACTTTTCCTTAGAATGCAATTACAAATGAAAACTATGTTACTACATATTTCTAAGCAATTTATCATAACTCCTAACATCAGCTCAAAAATCCGATCATGGAACCATGCAATCGAAATCCATCTCTTTGTGATCAGATATAGCTTACTATTTCCTTTAAGCTTCCTTATTTCTCTTTGATTCTGCAAAGCATCAAAATATAACTTTACATCATGTAATAAGAATCAATAAATGGGAACTTAATAGAGTTAGATAATGAGCTTACCTGAAGTGGAACCAAACAATTTGATTCTACCATCTCTAAGATCTCTTAGGTAGTCAGGGCAGCTTTGCTTCCAATGTCCATTTTCTTGGCAATAGAAACAAATAGACTCCTTTCAAATGGTACACGTGACAATCACAGACTTAGCCTTTCTCTTTGATTCTTTCCCATTGGGATGAGAAGACTTTTCTGGACATCCAATGTTGCGATTGTCAATGTCCATGGAGGTTTGGGAACTAGATCCAATCAAATTTTCATTACCATTGCGCCAAATCATTGTTGATTCAGCACCAATTAGCAAATAGGTAAGATCAAGAAGTGTCACTTCACGGTCTGTCATATAGTAGTCTTTAACAACCTGACAATATGACTCGGGAAGTCACTAAAGAACCAAGTCAACAACCAGCTTCCTTGCAACAATGACTCCTAACATTCCCAGTCTGTCAATGTGTGACTTCATCTCCAAGACATATGCACACACAGACCTTCCATCTTGGTGTTAGCTTGCGAATAGGGCTTGAGTGACCTTGAACTTTTCAAGTCTTTGAACTTATAGGTTAGGGAGAACTATTGGAGGAGGGGGAGGAAGTGAAGTTCCACTACAGCACGAAAAAGGGATTAATCTTTCACCTTGATTGTCTTGTGAAATATCATCTTCATGAGGAAAGCTTTTTCCAAAAGATTTTGAAAGACCATAGTTGTCTAACCATGACATCTATAATGGGAGAAATTCAAGTTAGTTGATTTATGTCCTTAATATAACACCCAAATGAAATATTAAGGCTAGGACCCAACACAATATTCTACACTTCAGAAGAGGGATGTCGTAATCCAATTGGACAATATTTGAAGGTAGGTAATGATGATTTACTAATTTCCACCATGAAAAACGAAAATGAATTTTAGGTTTTAAATGAACTGAAATTCCTAGATTCTTTGATATTCATTGAACTTTTCAATGGCATGTTTAAATCTCGATTATGCCTTTCAATTTTATGACTGAGATGCCGAGGATCACAAACAAGGTGTGAATAACCATGCAAATTCGCTCGGTACACTTAATGTTACAAATCATCCAATCAATGTATCGGTTAACCACACACGCTCCATTGATCCATGATTAACATCGAACTACCTATTGCCATCCTTCATTAGTCCCATATTAGTGTGCCGGTTAACCACACACGCTCCACTAGCGACCAATAAGGTGCAATGTGCAATTTCCTGGGTTAGCATCAATTTCATATTTTTCCTAGGTAACTAAGATTGAGAATTTATAAAAGTATTTAGTTACATGGTATTTCATTATACTTTTAATGAGAATTAATTTCTTATCCTACCCGTTTGGCTAACGACCCTCCACCAGTCAAGGAAGCGGTGGGTGAGAGTGGACACCCATTAAACCACCCTTTTATAGGCAGTAACCTTATACCCCCTTATAGACCAGCTTCGTGAATGAGGCCTACTAAGGGTAAGACTGACCTTTCACTTATACATATAATATATTAAACTTTTTAATTTTATATAGTATAAGGGTGTATTTTAACCTTTTAAAATACTTTATTGTTTAGTCTATTGATTAAACTATATTGTTAATTTAATTAAACTTGAACCATGTAATTATGGATTTATTAACCTCTCTTTTAATTAAACATTTAACTAACTTAATGAAATCCATAAGAGGTAATTTGAACTATTCAAAAGACACTATGTTATTAAAAATTTAAAATTAAAACTATTTAATTAATTTTGAAGTTATGAACCCAATAGTTACATCTTTTGAAACCTTTCAATTACAAGAGTTAATGTTTTCATAATTTGAAACCTTTCAAATACCAAAACGTGAGAGCAAGTTTTGTAACTCTTGAAAACCTTTACATTTCCATAACTTATGAGTTTAATGTCATTTTAATGGATGAGTCATTTCATGTTCTGTAACTTGAGGATAAGTTATGGAACTCATTAAAACCATTTAGATCAATTCTAACAAATAAAATTATCATATAAATCATGATTGATCTAACTAAACTCATATAACAAGATAATATCAAATCAACGATTTACAAGTAACTTTGTTTATCATATAACCAACAGTTATCTTAAAACTTTGACAATTATCTTTTCATTGGATGAGTATAATCACTACCATATAAAAAAACAAATTTTATGATACAAAACAGTTTGTGGTAGTGATCCCAATCCAATGTAGGCCAAAAAAACCCGAAAATCAGCCATCTGCCAGTGCAACTTGTCGAGCCAGTCTTTGGACTCGTCGAGTTCATCTATGGACTCGGCGAGTTCAGCCTGGCAGAAGGCTATTTTTATTTTGCTTCAACTTTGAACAATGAACAATGCAACTATATAACAGAAAACTATCTATGGCTCTGATACCACTATTGGGTTTTGTGTATTATAACACTCCTATGGTGCACATACAACCGTAATAACTTTGGATCTAAGTTTTCTCTAGTTATACATGCAATAAAATTTCCAAAGCATGAAGCCTACAACTAGCATAAAAATTTGGTACATGAATCATAAAACTAGTTACAATAATACCGCTTTATTGTAGCTTGTAGTTTTGGCCTTTCAAGAGCTTAGCACCTCAAGTGTGATGCCTCAAATGGTTCAAAAACACCATGAACGACGGAGGACTTTGAGAAAGAGTATGGAGCACACAAAATTGGTTATGCTTCTCTTAGAACTTATTAGGTTTCTATTTTGGCTAAAGGGTAACATTTATATAGTGTAGGATTCCAAAAGTCATGGGTAAACGCTAATCCATACACTTAGGTTATGATCACTATCTCATGTGGGCTAACTCTTCATGGATACTTACATAAACTTAGCCAATCATGGATCAATAGCCCAAACACTATATATATATATATATATATATATATATATATATATATATATATATATATATATATATATATATATATATATATATCGATTTACATAATCAGTCCCCGTTAATTTAATTAGTCTCTTTTGATCACTAAATTAATTCCAAATTAATTCTTGATCAATACTAATTAAATAATATGATTTTACAATTAATATATTATACTTGTAATATATTCATAAATCATAATTAAACTCTTTCTCAAATATCCATCCTATCAGATTGTTCTGGTGAAGGCAACCCAAATGGACCATGCTACTCTCGGGTCAAGTACATACCAATTATAGTTATGGGCTTAGACACTTAACCCAAAAGGAAGTAGAAGTGTCTATGATGTTTGTTTCAATGGTAGAGGATAAGATAAGAGAAACAGGAACAGTTGAAGTTAAAACATGCGAAGTACCTTGGGGTTCATGACTCAACATCCCATTACCCATGTTGACATTGTTGTCCAAATTAGATATGTCCATAGTGATGCTTGAAGTTCGCACCTCCTCTAAAACGGATTTGGAAATCGAGACTTCGGGTGGTATGACACTTTTCTGATTAGGGATGGATGGAGTTGAATCGAAGCCAATGTCATCATTGCGAAGTGGGGACTGATCACTGTCATCTTTGAATTCTGTCTCAACCACAACTTCATCCAATGGATCTTGTAATATATGTTGCTTCTTCTTGAGCTTATTTACCATGGCATGAGTTCTTCATTTCTTGGAAGCCGGAGAAACTGCAGCTGACATTTCGCGAATAACCACCCCCTTTCGACTTAACTGTGGTTTGCGAATCCTCTTTGATTTAGAAACAAATACCTCCTTAAGCGATGAAATAGACTTCTCAGGAAGAAATTCGATAATAGTCCTCCTTTTAGGTGAATGATGAGGTTGATTAGTTGGCTTCTTCGTTCTTTTTAAAACGCCAATTTTCGATGACACCAATTCCTTTGGAACATTATGAACAATAGGTTCTTGAACAATAGGCTGCGTTACCTCATTCTCGACTATCTCCGGAACAGATTTAGGGTTTTCAACCCTTGATGATTTCTTGGAGCTTTTACTACTTTTTGAAGTTCCTGCAATGCCCTTTGGTAACAACACCCCTATTTTCGACTGTAGGGTTGATTATGGCAAGATAAGCAACAAGAACAGGGTTCTTTAGATCTACTTTTCGAAGCATAGCATACGGAATTCGTGCAACATTAGGAAAAATCTCCAAGTCATCTGAAACATTCTTCGGATGTTGATAAATCCCAAATTTAGCTTTTGGAACATCAGTTGGAACTAGAATCCCTTCCTTCTCGTACACTTGTTGCAGAATCAAACTCCAATATCTAGCACACGACACACCATTGGCCACATTGATGTGTGAAATGCTATCACCAAAGTCCTCCCATAATTGAGTAGCATAATCAATGGTCATATCATAATATAATCCAACAATCATAGCATAAACTTCAAGTTTAGCTTTATCCAAACCAACACTTCGATCTATCAAGCATCGAAGAAATATCCCAAATAGAATGTTCCACACACACAGTAAAGAAGACTTTTTAAATTGATTGAGTTTAGTGAGTGGGTTGATGATCCATCTCATTGAACATGTGAATCACTTGTTCATTGGTAACCTCATAGAAAGGTCCAATAGTTGGAATGTTCAAGATTTAAGAGAAGTATTTCTTCATGAGCTTATACTTCTTGTCGTTGGTTAACTGGAAGGTGACCAATTTTGAAGTTTTGTTAAACATAATTATAGAACCAACCAACTATAGCCATGTCATCGGAATTGAGAAAGAAGCAGTCATCACAGTGGAAAGAGCAAAATTATTAAAAGAAACAATCAACATCCATAGTTCTTCAGGTTATTTCAAAACATCTGGTTGAACCCTATAGTTGGAACTTTGGATCTTCAAAACAGGTTGGGATGAAGCATCATAAGTGGTTTGAGAAGGATCAACATGAACATTGGTTGCCGCCATTGTTAGGGTTTGAAGGTTTGAGAGAAAATATGTGACAACCCGAAATTTCCATTCAGTCAAACCCTAAAAGTCAACCACTTCGTATCATAAATTAATGTCATTATTTCTTAGTTTTAAGAAAATAAAGTTCATTTGATTATTTTAATATTATTTTTAAACGAACGGGTGAAAGAAAGTGTCGTCTCGGGTTTTGAATTTTAAAAAAAACCGCAAACACTTCGCGTCTTAGAAATTTCCGACCAAACTTTTTTGTTTGGGTTGAAAAATCACCCAAAAACCGTGAACTCATACCTATGTATGATTTTACTCCCCAAGTTCACAAAAGAGTAACTCCAAAAACTCTTTCAAGTATCATCCTAGATTTAATTCCAAATCTTCAAAGTTGTAAGTGTTCTAACCATTTCAAGTTAGTAAAACACTTAATCTAGTGTTTGTACATCTATTCATCCATTCATTTATGTATTTTGTCTAGATTTCCAAAACACCAAGAACACCAAGAACACACACTAAGTGTTCTTGGCCTTTTAGCTCAAATCAAGCTTCATTATAGTAAGTACTTCCATCCTTGAGTGTTATTAAGCTAGTATTACATTTATACATCAAAAATTATGCCAAGAACACAAGGGTTGTGGTGTTCACGGTCCAAGGAGATGCTTGGGCCGTAAACACCATAAAGGGCACCAAAGTGTGCCTAAGTCCTTATCTAAGCCCTAGTTTGATGTCTAAGCCTTCCTTGATATGTTTAAACATTCCTTTGCTGTATTTAAGCCTTGAAAAACACCAAAATCCAACATTATTAGGTGTTTACAGTTTGGGGATCTCCCAAAACCGTAAACACCCTAAAATGTGTATAAATGGGTTATTTTCCTTCCTTAGGATTAAAAACTAGCTTAGATAATTACCATGTTGTGTTAAGGACTTGAAAACATGGCAATACCCTTCCTCATGAGGGTTTACAGTAGTAAACCCAAAGGGAAATGCCATGAGGCCGTAAACTCCTCAAAGGAGGTGTTTTGTTGCCCTAGTTCCTTCCAAAGACCAAACCACTTAGTAGAAATGCTTCAAAGGGCTTGTTAAACCACAAAACAACACTTGGTCATTAGGACTAGAGTTTACTGCCGTAAACTCTAGAGTTTACTGCCGTAAACTCCTTAAGTTATGACCATCAAAACCGTAACCTCCAAGGGAGTTTACCCTTGAACCCTAAACACCCTAGCTTTGCCCTACCAACACTTGGATGCAATCCTTGTGATCTTTAACACTTGAATCAAAGTGTTTTCATGTTCTAGAGTGTCCCAACTTATTTTATTAGTATAATTTGGCTAATTAGTTATATATATATATATATATATATATATATATATATATATATATATATATATATATATATATATATGTTCATTATATGATAACTAGGCTCGTGCGTGTGCACAAGTCTTCATTTGTCACCTAGCACCGTACCCGACACTTCAATCCAATCCACTCACCACAAGTGAGTTCATACCCCTTAACTAACCTTTGAAATACTTTTAAATGTTTTAAATGCTTTAATGGGAGGGGTGGGATACAAGTTGAATACTTATAGTTATTACATCAATCACATGTGATTAATAACTATAAAACCAATGATTTTCTTACTGTTCAAACTGTTTATCAAACTGTTCTACTTCAAACTGCTTTACAAACTCTTTTATTTATCAAATACTTTTACTTAAACTTTGTTAAACTTATTATAAATTACATGCCCGTATATGTATAGTTATATAAGCAATGTTTAAAAGGCTTAGGAAGGCCATCCGCCCTATTTCCTTTTCGCGCTTGAGATGTGGTCTGGTGGGATATCGGGTAGCCGTCTGAAAGTCATTTCAATATTAATTATATATCATGTGTACATATATAGACATAAAAGTGCTTCCATATTCATGCGTATTAGTTACATCATTAGTAAGTTACCACCGGGGTAGCACAGGATCATACTTATACTATTGCTAGATCAATGAGTCAGTTCATTCATGAGTCGATACTTATTACTATGAGAACATATACATTACATTACTATGAGAACATATATAACTATACTAGGAGAAGAACATATACAACTATACTAGAGGAAGAACATATACAACTATACTAGAAGAAGAACATATACAACTATACTAGAGAGAGAACATATACAACGATACTAGAACAAGTAACAATACATTACATATATATAAATATGTTGACAAAATTGTGATCCACTGTATCGGAGCATGCCTTAAACGTCATGGCCCGAGTTGTAGCCAAAGTCTCTTGGAGGGAGAGCGTGAGTTTGCGTATAGATCTATACTGGATTGACTATCCTACACCTTGCTGCTAGCTACAGCCGGACTTGCAGGTCTGCGGGTGCTAAACATCATACCTTTTTACGACCTACATTCGTCGTTGTTACCTAGTCGATAGTATGGTACAATTAATCACATGATACCTTAGTATAAATCCGGTTTAAGGTAGTTAGTACAGCAGTAGTTCCTATAATACAACACTACAGTACTACAGTAATTTACCCATTATATACATTTAGTGATCATTTCACTTAAACATTAATGTACAAACTATATTTGTTAATGATAGTTACACTTGGGAAAATTTCACACTTTTACGAAAAACGAACCTACTAAACAGTTACGCCTTGGTAGAAGGCTACTTTTAATAGAAAATATAGGTTTTTCTGAGAGATTCAGACTATTACAAACACTTACTAACATTCACATACTTTTATCACCAATGTTTACAAACTCATGTTTAAAACCACATTCAAACATTTTGATACAAACACCGACAATAAATTACTTATGAACTCACCAGCTTAATGTTGATAAACTCTTTCAAAATAATTTGTATTCTCAGGTCGACAGTAGACAGGTACCGAGGCCACCTTTTGAGAAGATGGAGCGCATCCAAGAATCATCTTATTATTTTGATTTACTTTTGGTGTCTATAACTGTTCAGAACACTTGTATTAAAATTATATATTTAATGCAATGGATGATGTTGTTTGCTTATTTACTGTTATACTATGTTGTGATACTTTACATGACGTCCTCCACACCAGAACGTTTCCGCCGTTCTTGGTTTTGGGGTGTGATAGATTGGTATCAAAGCATTGTTTATAGTGAATTGAGTATATCAACCCATAAAAGATATACTGAAACAACCCGAAGTTCGTACCAATATTTGTAACCCTTTTCATAACCCTTTTTGCGTTAATCCATTCGTCGTTTTCATTTTGTTTTCGTTTACGTAATTAAATTAAGTCATTAATTTGAAATTATGATTATGACTTAATGGGTGTTCCAACACATTTAGAACTCATTTTAACACCCCATTCTAGTAATCGGAAATTTTTTAGAATTAACCATGTCGGGTTACGGCAACTTGATCGGGTGCGATCAAAAGCCCCGTCTAGCATCGGTATTGGGTAGAATTTCACTGTGTCCAAATCTTAGACACTATTTAAGTGATCCAAGCTTTCATTTGAAGCTTTTTGCTCTCTTTCTCTCACTACTCTCTCTCTAACCTCTTTCCTCAACCAAGATTCAAGGTCCAAAACATTGATTTAAGGCTCCAAATCTTTGAGGTAACATCCCTAACTTGTTGTTCAACCTCTTAGGCCTTCAAATTCGTGTTTAAACATTGACAAAGGACCATTATCATGAGTTTACGGCCATAGAGCATGCTTGGGCCGTAAACTCAAGTAGGTTGGGTTTTTATGCATTAAAACCCCTCCAAACCAACTTTGGGACTTAGATACGACTATATGGCTTACCAATTCGGACTTAGAACACCCTAAACATGAATTTTGAGGAGCAAACATGAGTTTAATGCCCAAGAACATGCTTGGGCCGTAAACTCTTCACTCATGGAGAGTAAACTCATTTTCAAGTGTTAAAAAGCCATGTAAACACACCATTAGCCTTAGAATAAATCCTAGAACCAACCAAAATTAGTTTGGGGACCTTAAACATGATAAATACCTTCCTTTTTAGTGTTTACGGCCATGACTCTCAAAGAACAAGTTCCAGGGCCGTAAACTCCTTTACATATGTCAAACGGTGACCAAAATTCATCCCAAGGCTTGGAAAAATAGTTTGAATCACATGTGATTATCCTAGCCTCACCAAATAAATTAAGGATTGAGCATGGGGGAGTTTACAGCCGTAAACTCCAAGTTTACTGTCATAAACTCCAATAAATGGTCCTTAAGTGAGTTTACTCCATTCTAAAGCCTTAGATAAATTCATCCCAACATTTCCCAAGTGTTATTCAAGCCATTTAGCACCATAAAACCCCCAAACATAAGTTCACGGCCGTGAACTCATATGTGTGTGGTGTATAGGGCCATAAACTCCATAAGGAGTTTACTCTTGAAGAGTAAACTCATTTCACAAATCCCACACGTCCGTAGATGTTACCCGGGTCACTCTAAACACTTGTTTTGAAGTGTTTTCGCTCATTGGAGTGTATTATCCTATCTAATTAGTGTTTTAAAAATCTAATTAGACACATTTGGATATTATTTCATATTACGTAGCAACCTCACATGTTATCAAGCCCCGAACCAACGCTTAGCATTCCAAACGTCGCGTTTTCTCGTCTGGTGAGTTCATACCCCTACCCTTTTTCACTGTTTTTCACTGTTTTCAGGGGAGAATACAAGCAAAGTACAAGGGATACTTGTGCTCGAAAACTTGTTGTACATGTTTGTGTTTCATATTGCATATGCTTTTAACACTGATATTCGCAACTGATAACCGTTTGAACATGCAGATCAGGTAAACATATTATTTGTGAAATGGATTATAAACTGTTATGTTTTATTTATTTCACAAATGGTTTTCCATATTTTATCAGTTAAAAGCATGACATTTGAACCTTTAACATAAAAGTTAGTACACTGTATTGTCCTCGGTAACACTCCACAGAGATACGCGAGAGGAGGATCATCATATTATTACTAGTAAATTTGTTAATCCTATATAATTGGAGACAGGTCCTCGGTGAACACTCCACAGAGATACGCGAGTGGAGGACCGCACCCGTAACCAAGATCTCTTAGATAGGGAGCGTGACTTGAGTGTATAGATCTATACGGGGCTGACTACCTCGCACCTGGTTGCTAGCTACAGCCGAACCGAAATGGTTCAAGGGTGATGAAAGTCATAAGGTGATGTGGACTACTTATTCCCATATCTAGTCTATTGTATGGTTATAGAACACGCAATTAGGATAACAGAGATTTACTTAATAGTAATAATGAATAAAGTAATTAATTTACTTTGTATATATTAGTTTTATATACGTGTTAAAACTAATACATTCCACAAGGATAACCGAGTTTTCAGTTTACATCTTTCACATTTGGTAACCAACATTCAGGAAAATATGGGATTTTCCTGGGGAAACATTTGTACATAACTAGAACAGTGTAACAAACCAGATAACCTAACTTTACATTTCACAAGGGTAAACATGTTTTTCAGTGTACATCTTCACATTACATTTTGGGATTTAATAACCAACTTTTAAGAAAGTATGGGATTTTCTTGGAGTGTATCATTTTCAGAAACAAAAAGGAACGAGTACATTTTCACAAAACAAAACCGCTTATGAACTCACCAGCATTATGCTGATTTTCAAACCGCTTGTATTCTCAAGTCCGCATTAGACAGGTACCCGATGATTCCTTTTGGCGAAGATGGAGTGCGCAGAAGACATGTCTTATTTTGTTCATATATATACTATGTATCACTTGTACAACTTTACTTTTGAAACAAATGTAAACTTTTATATATGTAATGTAATGGTTGTTTACTTTACTTACTATGTGCATTGGATTTGATACTCAACGTGGAGTCAACCCCGGAAATGTTTCCGCCTTCGGTTTTCGGGGTTTGACAGATTAGTATTAGAGCCCTTGTTTATAGAGAATAAAGTATACCAAACCTTACATGGTATAAAACTATAAACACTAAAGGGCCTAAGTTCTATGAACTAAAAGTATCCTTCAAAATATAAGTATTTTCAAAAGTATACAAGTATACCGAACCGTTGAGATCCGTAACTACAAGTAGAACAAAACATAAGTAAATGGGTGTGGTGTACTACAGTTAAACCTGGGTAGTTATGTAGTCGTGTCTAGGATCAATATAGTCTGGCCAACTATATTCATTCGAGACACGACCAACATGTGCTTGGGAGTGACTGTGGTATGCTGCATGCATAAAAACTTACCCTAATACCACGAACATCGAGCCAGTGTCGTAGCGAATCATGAAATACTATGGGAGTATTTCACGAGCCAATCCTTTGTAGAAATCCTCGTTCACCCATTGTTCCTTGATCATTCCTTTAGCGATAATTTATCTACTTCGATAACTCTTTCCTGCTTTATCGCTTATTCGGAATATATATATATATATATATATATATATATATATATATATATATATATATATATATGTATATCTGTCATATCTCTTGATTCGATTCAGAGGACTTACCATCCTCTCTTTCTTGATCTTATTAGATCAAGATGCCTCCAAGAAAGAGACCCAGATCAAAGACCAACAACCCTCCGCCACCACCTCCTCCTGAAATTGACCCTGTGGTATTTCAGGCAGCTGTTACCGCCGCGGTGGCAGTTGCTATGTCTCAATTGAACACCGGTGGTTCCGGTGGTTCGGGAGGTGGTACTCAAACTCAGAACCAAGAAAATAGTTAGGAACACCGAAAGGAGGGTTTCTATAAGGATTTCATGAATGCAAAACCTACATCCTTCGATGGCACTGGAGGTGTCATTTCCCTTTCCAGATGGTTCGAGAAGATCGAATCTATCTTTGAAATCTGTGCCTGTTTGGAATCAGATAAAGTAAAGTTCGCAGCCTGTACCTTTCTCGATAAAGCCCTGACTTGGTGGAACGGCCGATTCAAATCCTTGACCCTACCTGTAGCCAATGCCATGGGTTGGGAAGCCATGAAAGAACTCCTCCTAGTTGAATACTGCCCTCGGGGCGAAATGCAGAAATTAGAGCACGAGCTCTGGAACTTAAAGATGAAAGGTTTCGATACTCCCCCATACACTTCTAGATTCGATGATCTTGCACTCCTCTGCCCGGGATTGGTTACCCCAGAAAGTAAGAAGATAGAGAGGTTCATTTGGGGGCTGACCCAGCCAACCAAGGGAAACGTCTTAGCTGCAAGGTCGGATACGTATGAGAGCGCCAAGAGTTTAGCCCAGACCCTGATTGATCATAGTGACGATGTTGAGGAAACAACTACCACTCCTGAGCTAACTAAGAGGAGTGGTTAGAAAAGAAAATTTTGGAAGAAGAAGAAGGGTCAATCTTCCCAAGGATCCTCAAAGAAACAGCAGACTGTATCAGTCCATGCTGCTACTACCCCCGTTTTTGCTGCTTCTGTTGTGGGATCTACAGCTCAAACTCCTACTAGCATGTATGCTGGTAATACTCCCCTGTGTGACAAGTGCAAATACCACCACAACCCCGGCCCCTGCCACGAACTGTCATGTACCAATTGTGGTAAGAAGGGGCACACGGTCCGATTCTACAAGGCACCAGCCCAATCTGCAAACCAATCTTCTGGAGCAGGCATTGGTCAAGCCTGCTATAATTGTAGAGAGGTCGGGCATTTCAAAAGGAACTGCCCCAGAAAGATTACAGCTGAAAATACTGGAAGAGTCCTAGCCATGGGACGGGAGGAGGCAGTCGCCGATCCCACCGTTGTTTCGGGTACGTTCCTTCTCGACAACTCATATGCTAGTATTATTTTCGATTTGGGTGCTGAAAGAAGCTTTGTTAGTCATGCGTTTAAACATAATCTTAAACCTAATCGCCAATCATTAACTGAAACGTTTACCGTCGAGATGGCTAACGGTGAGAAAGAAAGCACTAACGAGGTGTTTGTAGGTTGTACCCTTACCCTGAATGACCATTCATTTCCCATCGATCTTATGCCAGTTTCCATAAATAGCTTTGATGTCATCATTGGAATGGATTGGTTGAGTCCCAATCATGTTGATATCCTCTGTTTCAAAAAAGCCATTCGTCTCAACCTTCCTTCGGGTTAGACTCTCATTACCTATGGCAATAAACTCAGCTCCAACCTTCGCATCATTTCCTACATCAAAGCTCAGAAACTCTTGCGAAAGGAATGCCAAGCATTCCTAGCCCATGTAATCAATGAGAAACAGGAAATTAAAGACCTCGCGAGCATCCCCGAAGTCTTTAACTTTCCTGATGTGTTTCCCGAAGAGCTTCCAGGAATTCCTCCTGAACGTCAGGTCGAATTCCGCATTGACCTAATTCCTGGAGCCACCCCCGTAGTGAAATCTCCGTATCGCCTAGCTCCAGCAAAAATGCAGGAGTTATCCAGTCAACTCAATGAGTTGCTCAATAAAGGATTCATTATACCGAATTCCTCGCCTAGGGGAGCTCCGGTATTGTTTGTAAAGAAGAAAGATGGATCCTTTCGGATGTGTATCGATTATCGTGAGCTGAACAAGTTGACTGTCAAAAACCGATATCCCCTTCCGCGAATAGATGATCTCTTTGATCAACTCCAGGGAGCCAGTTACTTTTCCAAGATAGACCTTCGGTCAAGGTACCATCAGCTATGATTTCATGAGAGCGATGTTTCCAAAACAGCTTTCAGGACTCGGTATGGACACTATGAGTTCGTAGTGATGCCCTTCGGTCTAACCAACGCACCGGATGTGTTCATGGACCTGATGAACCGGGTGTGTCATCCTTATCTGGACAAGTTTGTCATTGTGTTCATTGATGACATACTTGTCTACTCCAGGAGCGAAGATGGTCACAAACAACACCTGAGGCTAGTGTTGGAAACTCTTAGATCCGAGAAGTTGTACGCGAAATTCTCCAAGTGTGAATTCTAGATTCGGAAGGTAACTTTCCTCGGTCACGTGGTAAACGAGGAGGGTATTCATGTGGATCCTTCCAAGATTAATGCGATAGAGAATTGGTCGGCACCGAAAACACCCACAGAAATCCGACAATTCTTGGGTCTCGCTGGCTATTATCGGAGATTCATCCAGAACTTTTCCAGAATCGCCAAAACCTTAACCACTATAACACAGAAAGGTGTACCCTTTTCTTGGAGTGAAAAGCAAGAAACCGCATTCCAGACATTAAAGCAAGCCTTGTGCAGCGCGCCTGTTCTGTCCCTACCCGAAGGGACAGAGTACTTCGTTGTCTACTGCGATGCGTCTAATCAAGGCTTAGGTTGTGTGCTTATGCAAAAAGGAAAAGTAATTGCTTATGCCTCTAGACAGGTGAAAGCACATGAGGTTAACTATACCACGCATTACTTGGAGTTAGGAACCGTAGTCTTTGCACTGGAGATTTGGAGACATTATCTCTACGGGACCAAGTGTACGATCTTCACAGACCATAAGAGCCTGCAACACATCTTTGATCAGAAAGACTTGAACATGAGGCAACGGAGATGGGTAGAACTACTCAGTGATTATGAGTGTGAAATCCGTTACCATCCCGGCAAGGCCAATGTGGTAGCAGATGCCCTTAGCCGAAAGGAGAGTACAAGCCAAAAAGTGAAGACCCTGACTATGACTATCGATTCCCACCTATCCATGCAAATCCGAGAAACCCAGTTAGAAGCCCTTAAACCAGAGAACCTGTCGATCGAAGCCTTGAGGGGAATGGATAAGACACTTGAGATCAGAGGTGACGGAGTCTACTGTTTCATGGATCGAATCTGGATTCCAAAGTCCGGAGGATTCAGGGAGATTGTCATGGAGGAAGCACACAAGACTAGATACTCTGTTCACCCATGTTCGGATAAGATGTACCTGGATCTCAAGAAACAATACTGGTGGCCAAACATCAAAGCTGAGATAGCTACGTTCGTGGGCAAGTGTCTGACTTGCGCCAAGGTGAAAGTCGAGTACCAGAAACCCTCGGGTCTGCTCCAGCAGCCTGAGATACCCGAATGGAAATGGGAGATGATTACCATGGATTTCATCACCAAGTTACCCAAGTGTCCTAGTGGATACGATACCATTTGGGTAATTGTCGATCGTTTGACAAAGTCCGCTCACTTCATTCGGATCAAAGAATCATTCAACATGGAAAGACTTGCATGAATTTACATCCAACAGGTAGTCCGGCTGCACGGTGTACCTGCGTCCATTATCTCTGATCGAGATAGCAGGTTTACCTCCAGATTCTGGCAGTCTCTCCAGAAGGCTCTTGGAACCATACTAGACATGACCACGGCCTATCATCCTTAGACCGATGGACAGTATGAGAGAACAATCCAAACCCTGGAAGACATGCTTAGAGCATGTGTAATTGATTTCGGAAAGTCGTGGGACACACATCTACCTTTGATCGAGTTCTCGTACAACAACAGTTACCACATCAGCATCAAAGTTGCTCCATTTGAGGCCCTCTACGATCGCAAGTGCAGATCCCCTCTGTGCTGGGCCGAGCTAGGGGACACGCAGCTAGCCAAGAGTCGAGTCCCCGACAGTGCTCTCACTGGTCCTGAAATCATCCACGAAACCACCAAGAAGATCATCCAAATCCGAGAACGATTGAAAGCTTCATGAGATTGCCAAAAGAGTTACGCTGATAACTGACGGAAACCTCTAGAGTTTCAGGTTGGAGATCGTGTCCTGTTGAAGGTCTCGCCATGGAAAGGCATGGTACGCTTTGGAAAGTGTGGTAAACTTAATCCGCGGTACACTGGACCCTTCGAGATCCTCGCCAGGACGGTCTGGTAGCCTATAAACTTCGATTACCTCATGAGCTCAGCAACATCCATCCCGTCTTCCATGTTTCAAATCTCAAGAAGTGCTCATCCGATGAAACCCTAGTGATTCCCTTAGACGAGATCGAGATCAATGAAAACCTCAACTTCATGGACGAACCGATTGAAATCATGAATCAAGAGATCAAACGCACAAAGCAACGCCACATCCCGATAGTGAACGTTCGCTGGAATGCCAAGCGGGGACCGGAGTTCACTTCGGAGCGTGAAGACTCGATGAAACAAAAGTATCCGCATCTCTTTCCAGATCCATGATTTGTATCTTAATTTTGAATTTCGAGACGAAATTCCCTCTAACGGGGGGATAATGTAACAACCCGAAGTTCGTACCATTATTTGTAACCCTTTTCGTAACCCTTTTTGCGTTAATCCATTCGCCGTTTTCATTTTGTTTCTGTTTACATAATTAAATTAAGTCATTAATTTGAAATTATGATTATTACTTAATGGGTGTTCCAACACATTTAGAACTCATTTTAACACCCCATTCTAGTAATCGGAAAATTTTTAGAATTAACCATGTCGGGTTACGGCAACTTAATCGGGTGCGATCAAAAGCCCCGTCTAGCATCGGTATCGCGTACAATTCCACCGTGTCCAAATCTTAGACACTATTTAAAGTGATCCAAGCTTTCATTTGAAGCTTTTGGCTCTCTCTCTCTCTCACTACTCTCTCTCTAACCTCTTTCCTCAACCAAGATTCAAGGTCCAAAACATTGATTTAAGGCTCCAAATCTTTGAGGTAACATCCCTAACTTGTTGTTCAACCTCTTAGGCCTTCAAATTCGTGTTTAAACATTGAAAAAGGACCATTATCATGAGTTTACGGCCATAGAGCATGCTTGGGACGTAAACTCAAGTAAGTTGGGTTTTGATGCATTAAAACCCCTCCAAACCAACTTTAGGACTTAGATACGACTATATGGCTTACCAATTCGGACTTAGAACACCCTAAACATGAATTTTGAGGAGCAAACTTGAGTTTACTGCCCAAGAACATGCTTGGGCCGTAAACTCCTCATCCATGGAGAGTAAACTCATTTTCAAGTGTTAAAAAGCCATGTAAACACACCATTAGCCTTGGAATAAATCCTAGAACCAACCAAAGTTAGTTTGGGGACCTTAAACATGATAAATACCTTCCTTTTTAGTGTTTACGGCCATGAATCCCCAAGAACAAGTTCCAGGGCCGTAAACTCCTTTACATATGTCAAATGGTGACAAAATTCATCCCAAGGCTTGGAAAAATAGTTTGAATCACATGTGATTGTCCAAGCTTCACCAAATAAATTAAGGATCGAGCATGGGGGAGTTTACGGCCGTAAACTCCAATAAATGGTCCTTAAGTGAGTTTACTCCATTCCAAAGCCTTAGATAAATTCATCCCAACATTTCGCAAGTGTTATTCAATCCATTTAGCACCATAAAGCCCCCAAACATGAGTTCACGGCCGTGAACTCATGTGTGTGTGGTGTATAGAGCCGTAAACTCCATAAAGAGTTTACTCTTGAAGATTAAGCTCATTTCACAAATCCCACATGTCCGTAGATGTTACCCGAGTCACTCCAAACACTTATTTTGAAGTGTTTTCGCTCATTGGAGTGTATTATCCTATCTAATTAGTGTTTTAAAAATATAATTAGACACATTTGGTTATTATTTCATATTACATAGGAACCTCGCATGTTATCAAGCCCCGAACCAACGCTTAGCATTCCAAATGTCGCGTTTTCTCGTCTGGTGAGTTCATACCCCTACCCTTTTTCACTGTTTTTCACTATTTTCAGGGGGGAATACAAGCAAAATACAAGGGATACTTGTACTCAAAAACTTGTTTTACATGATTGTGTTTCATATTTCATATGCTTTTAACACTGATATTCGCAACTGATAATCGTTTGAACATGCAGATCACGTTAACATATTATTTGTGAAATGGATTATAAATTGTTATGTTTTATTTATTTCACAAATGGTTTTCCATATTTTATCAGTTAAAAGCATTACATTTGAGCCTTCAACATAAAAGTTAGTACACTGTATTGTCCTCGGTAACACTCCACAGTGATACGCGAGAGGAGGATCATCATATTATTACTAGTAAATTTGTTAATCCTATATAATTGGAGACACGTCCTCGGTGAACACTCCACAGAGATACGCGAGTGGAGGACCGCACCCGTAACCAAGATCTCTTAGATAGGGAGCGTGACTTGAGTGTATAGATCTATACGGGGCTGACTACCTCGCACCTGGTTGCTAGCTACAGCCGAACCGAAATGGTTCAAGGGTGATGAAAGTCATAAGGTGATGTGGACTACTTATTCCCATATCTAGTCTATTGTATGGTTATGGAACACGCAATTAGGATAACAGAGATTTACTTAATAGTAATAATGAATAAAGTAATTAATTTACTTTGTATATATTAGTTTTATATACGTGTTAAAACTAATACATTCCACAAGGATAACCGGGTTTTCAGTTTACATCTTTCACATTTGGTAACCAACATTCAGGAAAATATGGGATTTTCCTGGGGAAACATTTGTACATAACTAGAACAGTGTAACAAACCAGATAACCTAACTTTACATTTCACAAGGGTAAACATGTTTTCAGTGTACATCTTCACATTACATTTTGGGATTCAATAACAAACTTTTAAGAAAATATGGGATTTTCTTGGTGTGTGTCATTTTCAGAAACAGAAAGGAACCAGTACATTTTCAGAAAACAAAACCGCTTATGAACTCACCAGCGTTATGCTAATTTTCAAACCGCTTGTATTCTCAGGTCCGCATTAGACAGGTACCCGATGATTCCGTTTGGCGAAGACGGAGTGCGCAGAAGATATGTCTTATTTTGTTCATATATATATATATATATATATATATATATATATATATATATATATATATATATATATATATATATATATATATATATATATATATATATATATATATATATATATATATATATATACTATGTATCACTTGTACAACTTTATTTTTGAAACAAATGTAAACTTTTATATATGTAATGTAATGGTTGTTTACTTTACTTACTATGTGCATTGGATTTGATACTCAACGTGGAGTCAACCCCGAAAATGTTTCCGCCTTCGGTTTTCGGGGTGTGACATATACTAACTATAAACCCATTTGGGATTTAAACACTCTGACCAAGGGTCTATACTTTAAATATTAAAATATTTAATTAAGTATACTAGTCTGCATTCATACTAAAATCAGTGTCACAATGTCAAGAACAAAAGTATTACGATTGTTAAATATCACAAGTGAGCTCGGGGATGTATGGTCAGTCCTGGGAATGGCTTAGCCTGATCGACTATGTTGGTCCGAGGAGTGATTAGCATATGCCCTAGAATGGTTGTGATATGTTAACAAGTCTAAAAAAACTTACCAACAATACCACAAGGAGATCAGTAGAACCTAAACTTAAAATACTATAGGGGTATTTTGTGCTACTACAAGCTACTTATATATTATATTCTTATACCTCTCTTCTCGCGTAGATTTAAAATGGCTGGATTCCATCATGGCGACCCGTACTTCCCAAATGAAGGCAACGCGGAGTGGATCAAAGAAGAGCCCGAAGATGAGCATCCAATCCCTTTGCATGATTACCTCGCAGAAGGCTTTTCAAATGGATCTGACTCTGAGCCTGAATTCAACAACCTACCGCCAGTAGGTCAAGCCCCGAACAACAACCCTCGACCAGCTTTCCCAGGTCCCACTCCCTTGTGGGCAACCAACTTGAATCGCTGGAGTGACGAACAGGGTTAACCCTTACCTTACTTTGGGGACCGAAGCTTTTACAACGTCAGCGAAGGTGGCTCTGCGGATCGAGCTCTGCTCGTCATTATCCGCAAAATAGCTCGTAATATTGAGCAAGGTCGAGCAACCATCGACCGGGTCATGGAGATTGATGCCAACACTGGTGTCAACACAGTCCGCATCCGCCGTCTTGAGGAAGAAATGGAACGGACCAGGAGAACCAATGAAACCCTGCAGCAACAGCTGGCTGCCTCCCGAGCCGAAGTCATGGAACTTCGAGCCCATCAGAGGGCTCATGAGCGACACCTTCAAGAGGTGGTTCGTCAAGTGGCAGACCTCAAGGTTCGCCCAAGGAATTCCCATTGTCGTTAGAAGATGCCTAGTACATCTTTGTCTTTTGGTTAAGGAATAGCCTTTAATTTCTGTGCTCTAAGTAGCACTTGTCTGTAAAATATTCCTAACTTTCAGTACCCTAACTAGGAATCTAGGAACTGTCAAACTTTTTGTATGGTATGATGTAAGACGTACTGTTAGGTCAATTTTCCCTGAACTTATTACATCAGTAATACCAGTATTATTAACAACTACCTAATCTGTGGGAAAAATCTGTACACTTGTGTTTTCCTACTAATCTTCTTTGTTGTGATCTCAAACACTCATTCAACTGTTGGGCTATGGCTAGTTAGTCCATGTGTCACTCTCACCCCACTTACAATTGATTCTTACCATTTTGTTTATCTTTATTAACTTATAGCTGAAAGATGCCTCCTCGCAAATCTCCCAGGAATAACCCTGCACCTCCACCACCTCCTCCTCCTCCGGTCATCGATACTGCAGCCCTGAATGCTGCCGTGGCTACAGCAGTGGCAACTGCCATGGCTCAGTATCACTCTACTTATGCCAGCAGAGGTGGAACCCTTGTTGACTCAATTCCTATTGAAATCCCTGTGCGCTCGAGAGAGTGCTCCTACAAGGATTTCACCAACTGCAAGCCGAAGTCCTTTCATGGAACCAGCGGAGTCATTGCCCTCTCGCAATGGTTCGAGAAGACTGAAACAGTCTTCGAAATTTGTTCGTGCCCTGCGGCGAGCAATGTCAAATATGTCGCATGCAGCTTTGAAGGAAAAGCCCTGACGTGGTGGAACGGCCATGTTAAAGCGCTAACTCTCGTAGTGGCGAATGACATGGGTTGGGAAACCATGAAGGACCTCATGATTGTGGAATACTGCCCGAGGGGCGAAATCCATAAATTGGAGCAGGAGCTGTGGAGCCTAACCATGAAGGGCTCCGACGTAGTCTCATATACCACCAGGTTCAGCGAACTGGTGGCCCTCTGCCCCAATATGGTTCCCACTGAAGGGAAAAAGATGGAGAGGTACATATGGGGGCTAGTGCCTCCGTATCAGGGGAATGTCCTATCATCAAACCCTGCTACCTTCGACAGTGCCAAGCGACTGGCACAGCGACTCATCGACCATGGAGTCAAAGCCCCAGCAGCAACAACAACCCTAGCCATCTCGGAACCCTCCAAACCCGATGACACTATTCGGAAGTTTTGGGAGGAAAAGAAGAAGAAACGGCGAGCTGCCAAAAAGCAGCAAATTGTGGCAGTGCATGCCGCAATAACACCTGCTGCTGCTACTGCTTCGGTGGGACAGTATGCTGGAAGTTTGCCTAAGTGCAACAAATGCAACTACCACCACAACGGCCCCTGCCGTGAAATGCAGTGCTCTAACAGCAACAGGAAAGGACACACAGTTCGCTCCTGTAAATCTCTGGCGAGGCCGATCGCCCAAGTCCCCGGCTCTGGCGTGAGCCCGACCTACTATGGATGTGGTGAACCAGGCCACTATAAGAGGGACTGTCCCAAAGCAAAGAATGTTGGCGGAGCAGGGAGGGTACTAGCAATAGGCCATGTGGAAGCAGTTGCTGACCCGACGGTGGTGACTGCTACGTTCCTCCTTGATAACTCCTATGCATGCATTCTGTTCGATAGTGGAGTGGAGCGAAGCTTCGTGAATCATAAATTTGCTCGCATGCTTAAACAACAACCACACACACTTAAAGAACAATTCACAGTAGAAATGGATAATGGAAAAATAGAAAGCACGAATAGCATATACTTAGGTTGTACCCTAACTCTAGATAACCATTCATTCCCAATCGACCTTATGGCGGTCTCGATTAAAACCTTTGATGTTATCATCAGCATGGATTGGTTAAGTCTTCATCGCGCCGACATCATGTGTTATGAGAAAGCAGTCTGTCTAAACCTCCCGTCTAGCGAAACTCTTATCGTCTACGGCGACAAACCCGGTGCGAGTCTTCGTATTATATCAAGTATTCAAGCACAGAAGTATCTACGAAAAGAATACCATGCATTCCTTGCTCACGTTGTCGATACGAGCCTCGAAACGAAAGAACTAAAGAAAATCCCAGTAGTGAGCAACTTTCCTGACATCTTCCCTGAAGAGCTACCAGGATTACCTCCGCAGCGACAGGTCGAGTTCAGAATCGACTTAGTCCCAGGAGCTACCCTAGTAGCCAAGTCGCCCTACCGATTAGCACCAGCAGAGATGCAGGAACTATCTGGTCAACTTAACGAACTGCTCAATAAGGGATTTATAAGACCAAGTTTCTCGCCTTGGGGAGCACCGGTCTTGTTTGTTAAGAAGAAAGACGGATCATTCCGTATGTGCATCGACTACAGAGTACTCAACAAACTGACGGTCAAAAATCGTTACCCTCTGCCTAACATAGACGATCTATTTGACCAACTGCAAGGGGAGAACTACTTTTCCAAAATTGATCTAAGATCCGGATATCACCAGTTACGAGTGCTAGAAGAGGATGTTCCAAAGACAGCCTTCCCAACTCGTTACGGACACTACGAGTTCGTGGTGATGCCATTCGGATTGACCAATGCGCCCACAGTTTTCATGGATCTGATGAATATAGTATGCCGACCTTACTTGGATCAGTTCCTCATTGTCTTCATCGATGACATCCTGATCTACTCCCGAAGTAAGGAAGAGCATGGCGATCATCTACGACGAGTTCTAGGAACTTTACGAGCGGAGAAGCTCTATGCGAAGTTCTCTAAATGTGAATTTTGGATCCGAAGAGTCAAATTCTTAGGACACGTGGTAAGCGAAGAGGGGATCCATGTGGACCCATAAAAAATTAAGGCCATTGAGAACTGGTCAGCACCGAAGACGCCTACTGAAATTCGCCAATTTTTAGGTCTCGCTGGTTACTACCACAGGTTCATACAGAACTTCTCCCGAATTGTGAAACCTCTTATACCACTGACCCAGAAAGGAGTGGCCTTTGACTGGGAAGAGAAACAGGAGAGAGCATTCCAAACGCTCAAGCGAGCCTTGTGTACCGCACCAATACTATCCCTCCCCGAAGGGATAGAAGACTTCATAGTCTATTGTGATGCGTCGAATCAAGGGCTCGGGTGTGTTCTGATGCAGCGAGGTAAGGTCATCGCCTACGCGTTGAGACAATTGAAGACACATGAAGTTAACTACATGACCCACGATCTTGAGCAAGGAGCAGTTGTGTTTGCTCTGAAGATCTAGTGACATTACTTGTACGGAACGAAAAGCACTATCTTTACCGACCACAAGAGTTTGCAACACATATTCGATCAGAAGGAGCTCAACATGAGACAACGACGGTGGGTCGAACTACTCAGTGACTACGAATGTGAAATTCGTTATCATCCGGGTAAAGCCAGCGTAGTAGCGGACGCCCTAAGTCGGAAGGAATATTCTGGTCAAAGAGTCAAGTTGTTGACAATGACTATCCATTCACACTTGTCTAAGAAAATTCAGGTGGCCCAGCTTGAAGCCATGAAACCTGAAAACATGACGAGTGAATCCCTTAGAGGAATGGATAAAAATTTAGAAGCCAAGGGTGGCGGAGCCTTATATTTCATGAACCGGATCTGGACACCGAAACTCGGTGGTTTCCGAGACTTGGTCATGACCGAGGCACACAACACTCGGTATTCCGTCCACCTAGGTTAAGGTTGCTACCTTAATATGAAAGCAGAGATTGCTACCTTCGTATGTAAATGCCTTACTTGCGCAAAGGTTAAGGTTGAGTACCAGAAGCCCTCTAGTTTATTACAACAACCAGAGATTCCAGAATGGAAGTGGGAGCGAATCACTATGGATTTCATAACCAAGTTGCCCAAGACAACGGGTGGACTTCATACCATATGGGTCATCGTCGATAGATTGACCAAGTCTGCACACTTCCTACCTATCAAAGAAACTGACAAGATGGAGAAGCTTACGAGAACATACATTTGGGAAATCGTATGACTACATGGTGTACCTATATCCATTATCTCTGATAGAAATAGTAGGTTCACCTCAAGATTCTGGCAATCGCTACAACATTCCCTGGGAACAAGGTCAGACATGAGCACGGCCTACCATCCACAGACCGACGGACAAAGTGAGAGGACCATCTAAACACTGGAAGATATGTTGAGAACCTATGTGATTGACTTTGGAAAGAAATGGGATACTCACTTACCCCTTGTCGAGTTTTCCTACAACAGTTATCACACGAGCATCAAGGCTGCTCCATTTGAAGCCCTCTATGGCCGAAAGTGCAGATCCCCTCTATGCTGGGCTGAAGTGGGTGATACCCAATTAGCTAGGGGGCAAGTTTCTGACAGTACTCTCACAGGTCTGGAAATCATTCGGGAAACGACAGAGAAGATTGTTCAGATCCGTGAACGATTGAAAGCCTCTAGAGACCGACAGAAGAGCTACGCTGATAAGCAAAGGAAACCTTTGGAATTCCAGGTGGGAGACCGATTCCTTCTTAAAGTCTCACCCTGGAAGGGCTTAATACGCTTCGGTAAGCGTGGGAAGCTTAATCTGAGATATATAGGACCCTTCGAGATTCTCGCAAGAATCGGCCATGTAGCTTACAAACTCAATCTACCCGGCGAACTTCGTAATGTACATTCTACATTCCACGTATCTAACTTGAAAAAGTGTTTATCCGATGAGACTCTTGTAATCCCACTCGACGAGATCGAGTTCAACGAGAGCCTCAACTTCGTGGAAAAACCAGTAGAGATCATGGACCGAGAAGTCAAGCAGACGAAGCAAAGCCGTATCTCGATTGTGAAAGTTCGCTGGAATGCCAAGAGAGGATCGGAATTCACTTGGCAGCGTGAGGATCAGATGAAACTGAAATATCCCCATCTTTTTGCTTAGTTATTTGTAACTACTTTATTTGTCTAGACTTTAATTTCGGGAGGAAATTCCCTTTAACAGGGGGATGATGTGACAACCCAAAATTTCCATTCGGTCAAACCCTAAAAGTCAATCACTTTGTATCATAAATTAATGTCATTATTTCTTATTTTTAAGAAATATAAAGTTCGTTTGATTATTTTAATATTATTTTTAAACGAACGTGTGAAAGAAAGTGTCGTCTTGTGTTTTGAATTTAAAAAAAAACAACAAACACTTCGCGTCTTAGAAATTCCCGACCAAACTTTTATGTTTGGGTTGAAAAATCACCCAAAAACCGTGAACTCATACCTATGTATGAGTTTACTCCCCAAAAGTTAGTCATTTGTGTTTACTCCCCAAGTTCACAAAAGAGTAAACTCCAAAAACTCTTTCAAGTATCATCCTAGATTTAATTCAAAATCTTTAAAGTTGTAAGTGTTCTAACCATGTCAAGTTAGTAAAACACTTAATCTAGTGTTTGTACATCTATTCATCCATTCATTTATGTATTTTGTCTAGATTTCCAAAACACCAAGAACACACACTAAGTGTTCTTGGCCTTTTAGCTCAAATCAAGCTTCATTATAGTAAGTACTTCCATCCTTGAGTGTTATTAAGCTAGTATTACATTTATACATCAAGAAATTATGCCAAGAACACAAGGGTTGAGGTGTTCACGGTCCAAGGAGATGCTTGGGCCGTAAACACCATAAAGCGCACCAAAGTGTGCCTAAGTCCTTATCTAAGCCCTAGTTTGATGTCTAAGCCTTCCTTGGTATGTTTAAACCTTCCTTTGATGTATTTAAGCCTTGAAAAACACCAAAATCCAACATTATTAGGTGTTTACGGTTTGGGGATCTCCCAAAACCGTAAACACCTAAAGTGTGTATAAATGGGTTATTTTCCTTCCTTAGGCTTAAAAACTAGCTTAGATAATTACCTTGTTGTGTTAAGGACTTGAAAACATGGCAATACCCTTCCCCATGAGGGTTTACGGTAGTAAACCCAAAGGGAAATGCCATGAGGCCGTAAACTCCACAAAGGAGTTGTTTTGTTGCCCTAGTTCCTTCCAAAGACCAAACCACTTAGTAGAAATGCTTCAAAGGGCTTGTTAAACCACAAAACAACACTTGGTCATTAGGACTAGAGTTTATGACTGTAAACTCTAGAGTTTACTGCTGTAAAATCCTTGACTTATGACCATCATAACCGTAAACTGCAAGGGAGTTTACCCTTGAACCCTAAACACCCTAGCTTTGCCCTACCAACACTTGGATGCAATCCTTGTGATCTTTAACACTTGAATCAAAGTGTTTTCAAGTTCTAGAGTGTCCCAACTTATTTTATTTGTATAATTTGGCTAATTAGTTATATATATATATATATATATATATATATATATATATGTTCATTTTATGATAACTAGGCTCGTACGTGTGTACAAGTCTTCATTTGTCACCTAGCACCGTACCCGACACTTCAATCCAATCCACTCACCACAAGTGAGTTCATACCCCTTAACTAACCTTTGAAATACTTTTAAATGTTTTAAATGCTTTAATTGGGGGGGGGGGGTACAAGTTGAATACTTATAGTTATTACATCAATCACATGTGATTAATAACTATAAAACCAATGATTTTCTTACTGTTCAAACAGTTCTACTTCAAACTGCTTTACAAACTCTTTTACTTATCAAATACTTTTACTTAAACTTTGTTACACTTATTATAAATTACATGCCCGTATATGTATAGTTATATAAGCAATGTTTAAAAGGCTTAGGAAGGCCATCCGCCCTATTTCCTTTTCGCGCTTGAGATGTGGTCTGGTGGGATATTGGGTAGTCGTCCGAAAGTCGTTTCAATATTAATTATATATCATGTGTACATATATAGACATAAATGTGCTTCCATATTCATGCGTACTAGTTACATCATAAGTAAGTTACCATCGGGGTAGCACAGGATCATACTTATACTATTGCTAGATCAATGAGTCAGTTCATTCATGAGTCGATACTTATTACTATGAGAACATATACATTACATTACTATGAGAACATATACAACTATACTAGGAGAAGAACATATACAACTATACTAGAGGAAGAATATATACAACTATACTAGAAGAAGAACATATACAACTATACTAGAGGAAGAACATATACAACTATACTAGAGAGAGAACATATACAACGATACTAGAACAAGTAACAATACATTACATATATATATAAATACGTTGACAAAATTGTGATCCACTGTATCGGAGCATGCCTTAAACGTCATGGCCCGAGTTGTAGCCAAAGTCTCTTGGAGGGAGAGCGTGAGTTTGTGTATAGATCTATACTGGATTGACTATCCTACACCTTGCTGCTAGCTATAGCCGGACCTGCAGGTCTGCGGGTGCCAAACGTCATACCTTTTTACGACCTACATTCGTCGTTGTTACCTAGTCGATAGTATAGTACAATTAATCACATGATACCTTAATATAAATCCGGTTTAAGGTAGTTAGTACAGCAGTAGTTCCTATAATAGAACACTATAGTACTATAGTAATTTACCCTTTATATACATTTAATGATCATTTCACTTAAACATTAATGTACAAACTATATTTGTTAATGATAGTTACACTTGGGAAAATTTCACACTTTTACGATAAACGAACGTACTAAACAGTTAGGCTACTTTTAATAGAAAATATAGGTTTTTCTGAGAGATTCAGACTATTGCAAACACTTACATACTTTTATCACCAATGTTTACAAACTCATGTTTAAAACCACGTTCAAACGTTTTGATACAAACACCAACACTAAATTAGTTATGAATTCACCAGTTTAATGCTGATAAACTCTTTCAAAATAACTTGTATTCTCAGGTCGACAGTAGACAGGTACCGAGGCCAGCTTTTGAGAAGATAGAGCGCATCCAAGACTCATCTTATTATTTTGATTTACTTTTTGGTGTCTATAACTGTTCAGAACACTTGTATTAAAATTATATATTTAATGCAATGGATGATGTTGTTTGCTTATTTACTGTTATACTGTATTGTGATACTTTACATGACATCCTCCACCCCAAAACGTTTCCGCCGTTCTTGGTTTTGGGGTGTGACAAAATATAAGTATTAGGAAAGAGAATTTAGGGAAAATCTACAATCAAGATACGTAAAGTTTGAATTCATTACCCCCAAAATCCTTTTATACTTGGTATATCATTTTAAATTTGAATCGGTTATCAATAAAATCATGCCATGTGTATCCTTGAAAAATGGGCCTATAGTCGTAAAAATCGCCATGTCTGAAAAGTAATCATCACTTTTTCCTGGAAAACTGTGAAGTAACCAAACCATCACATCAATCAGTTGTTTCGCTTTCCCCAAGAGGATAAGAGTTGGCACTGACCCTTCATTTCGAGGCAAGGCCAGAGTTTCAAAATCTAGGTTTAAGTTGGTAGTACTCGATTTCTTGTGCAAATGTGCGCCAAAGAATGAGATGAGAGCAAATAAAAAAAAATTGTTTTGTGATGTCAATTAAAGAATTAACATAAAAGGAGTAAGGCCCCGGGCAAAGATAACTTCGTTCTACTTCAAGAGAGATGTCGAAAAGCTTATGTGGTATCCCGTGAATTACAATCGAATATTCATAAAGGAATCTCGAAGGGCTTCTTGTATATAGGCTTCGAAGGTAGGCACAATTTTGTTCATTACCACAACTTAACATAAGTGTGAGTAAATGTGAAGAAAATTACTTGTATGACAAGTGTAGTCAGAGACAAGTGTGGTTAGACAAACTTTAAAAGTACCTAAAGATCAAATGAGTATTCAGACGAAAATCATATTCATAAAAAAAAATGAAACACTGGACCTTGTTGGGCATAAATGTCTTGGGTATATAACATTTTATCAAGACCACTCATAATCGAAAGAATATGATTTTGAGTATCAAAGTGTGGTATTAAAACAAGTGTTTCATTAGAATCTTGAACATAAAGTTCACCATTAATTCCCTCACAAGTTGGGAATTTCGGGTTTCACTATCATCACAGACTCATGAATCAAGATCATTAAAACAGACTTGTGCAGTATCTACATTTTGATCGGTTTATATCAGAGATGTTGAGGATTCGCAAGTGAAATATGTGAACCGTGAAGAATTATGTTGATGAAAAATATTGGTTAAGAATCAAAGTGTGCCTCTGCAAATGATAAGGACTTATGCAGAAATCTCTTAACTTAACATGAGAAGAGAAAGCTAGCTCTTCGACTAATGCGAATATAGCCTAGTTAGGAAGGAAGACTCATATTGAGGTATCCATTAAGACTTCAAAACACATTAAGTCTATGAGGCTTAGGTCGACATACAGCAGCATGCTTCTAGGGACACCTAACTAGTGCAAAGATTCGAAACCATACCTCCTTCATTATCACGAAGCAAAATCCACCAAAGTATGTCGATTGAACACTACACAAACAATTAGTAAGCACACAAAATGACAAAAAAATATTTTTGGATTTTTGTTTTGAAATGAAAAGTACAAAAATAAGAAAATCTTTTTGGAATTTTTGTTTTTGAAATGAGAAGAAGAAAATAAGAAAATCTTTTTGGAATTTTGATTTTGAAATGAAAAGGACAAAAATAAGAAAATCCTTTTGGTATTTTGATTTGATGAACAAATTAGGAAAAAAAAAAAAATTGTTACCAAACAAACGAAATGAAGATCATCGACATTGAGACATGGACTTTGAAACATCAGGACTGCTCATACAACAAAGTGTGTTTTGAACCATTCTGAGGAATGTCGAAAACGAAGCATGTCAAACTCTGAATCATGAACAATAACTTTTGAATCATTCAACGATGTTTTGATTCTTCTTTATTTCATGACGAGGTTAAATTGGGAACATCAGTTGCATCAATCATTCCTAATCCAGACAAGATCCTAATAAAAGACTTTTCATCCAAAGGTTTGGTAAAGATGTCATCAATTTGATCTATTGTTTACACTAAGTGAACCTCCATATTTCCATCCTCGACATGATCCTTAATGAAATGATATCGAAGTGTAATATGTTTGGTAGTCAAATGTTGAACCGAATTATGGTAGATACATATTGCACTTTGTGAATCGCAATATAAAGGTATCTTTTGCATGTTGATTAATAGCATAATCACAAAGTTGGCTTTGTATCCAAATAAGAAAATCCTTTTGGTATTTTGATTTGATGAACAAATTAGGAAAATAAAAAAAAAATTGTTACCAAACAAACGAAATGAAGATCATCGACATTGAGACATGGACTTTGAAACATCAGGACTGCTCATACAACAAAGTGTGTTTTGAACCATTCTGAGGAATGTCGAAAACGAAGCATGTCAAACTCTGAATCATGAACAATAACTTTTGAATCATTCAACGATGTTTTGATTCTTCTTTATTTCATGACGAGGTTAAATTGGGAACATCAGTTGCATCAATCATTCCTAATCCAGACAAGATCCTAATAAAAGACTTTTCATCCAAAGGTTTGGTAAAGATGTCATCAATTTGATCTATTGTTTACACTAAGTGAACCTCCATATTTCCATCCTCGACATGATCCTTAATGAAATGATATCGAAGTGTAATATGTTTGGTAGTCAAATGTTGAACCGAATTATGGTAGATACATATTGCACTTTGTGAATCGCAATATAAAGGTATCTTTTGCATGTTGATTAATAGCATAATCACAAAGTTGGCTTTGTATCCAAATGACTTGAGAAGTGCAAGATGCAGTAGCAACATATTTTGCTTCTGCTATGGAAATTAAAACACAAGTTTGTTTCTTTGATTGTCATCTAACTAGCTTCCCGTACAAAAGTTGGGATCCGCCACTAGTGCTTTTTTGGTCAAGTTGGCATCCACCAAGTTCTGCATCGGAAAAAGCTTGAATAAAGAAACTTGTTTTTGAAGGGTACCATAAGCCCATCGAAACTGTCCATTTGAGATGGCGAAAAATATTCTTTACATATGTTAGGTGTGGTTCCCTGGGATTCGATTGATACCTGGCACAATTACAAACAACAAATATAATGTCAGTTCGAATAGCAGTTAAGTATACTAACGGACCGATCATGCTCCTGTACAAAGTAATATCGAAAGTAGGCTTGTCCAACTCTTCTTTGACAACAGCCATTGGTACTCGCAATTTTGAACTATTCGTCATTCCAAACTTTTCAAGCAGATTATGAGAATACTTCTCTTGATTTATTAAAATTCCATCTCTTCTTTGACAAATATTTAACCTTAGAAAATTATTGATCTTACCCGTTATACTCATCTCGAATTGACTTCTCATCATATTCTCAAATTTACTAGACAATAAAGGATCAGTTGAACCAAAAATAATATCATCAACATAAATTTGAACAAGCATCAAGTCATCCCCCACTTTCTTTCAAAATAGAGTAGGATCAAAAGATCCTTGTTTAAATTTTGAGAGTTTTAAGAAATTGGTAAGACTTGCATACTAGGCTCGAGGTGCTTGTTTTAAACCATAAACAACTTTATCGAGAATATAGAAATGATGAAGAAATTTATCATTTACGAAACCTGGTGGTTGTTCCACATATACAATCTCTTCTAACTCTCCGTTGACAAAAGCAGACTTGACATCCATCTGATAAACATCGAAGTCTTTGTCAACTGCATAAGCAAGAAATATTCTAACAACCTCGAGTCTTTCAATAGGGGCAAATGCTCCATCATAGTAAATACCTTATTGTTGCGAATATCCCTTAATAACCAACCTTTCTATGTTTCGAACCACCTTACCTTCTTTATCGTTTTAATTTTCAAAAATCCATTTTAAGCCTATAACTGAAACATCATCAGGTTTTAGAACTAGTCTCCAAACCTTGTTTCTTTTTAATTCAGCAAGTTCAGATTGCATGGAAACAATCCAATACGGATTTTCCAAAGAAACCTTTACTGACTTTGGTTCAATTGTCGAAATGAAAACACTAAAACATACAAAATTCTTGATGTAGATTCAATACCTCATTTTTAGCACGAAGATGAGCTCTTGTCAACACTCTAGCTGTAGGATCACCTAGAACTTGTTCTTTTGGATGATTTCGTGTCCATCTGTCCATTGGTGGATATGCACGATCGAAATCCAAAGGTGGATCTTCAAACATTTCATCTGTTTCCGAACCTTCACCTGCATTAGACACATTATCAGTCATATCATGAAAAACATCAGTTTGATCATTCGAATTAGAAGGAACAAAATCCAATTCCCCCCCCCCCCCCTCGACAATTGGATTGATATGTTGATGCTTCCCCTCAACATCAGTAGTCGAACATCCATACTCCCCCTCGACATCAACATTCAAATTTTGATGCTCCCCCTCAACTTGTTCACCTTGCATCTTCGATTATTTGTCAACATGTATCAGAGAGTTTGATGTAGAATGTAAATCAGCATTGTCCTGAGTGATTTTCGAATCATTAGAATGCTTCGATGCTTCAGGAATCTGATTAACATCAGCATTGACTTCTACATCTATTGCCCTGTTAGGAACACTAAAGATTAAGTCATAATCAAAATCCAAAAAAATCATAATTTGTGACTCATCATTCGTTTTAGTGATGATTAGCTTTTGTTGAAAAGACTTTTCGACACATTGGACATAATGATCGTCAAACATTTGATAAAAAGTTTCTTCAAACTTCCTTGTTCTCTTGTTCAACACCCTATATGCAACTGAGTTGATCGAATATCCCCTCATCAGCTTTGGACTGAAATTTTGAAAGGTTATCTTTGAGATTAATTATGAAGCACCTACAACCAAAAACACAAAAAAAAAATTCACATTTGGTTTTCGATTGTTAATGATTTCATATGGGGTGATATTAAAACGATGATGAATAAATGATCGGTTTTGAGTGAAACATGTTGTCGAAACCTCAACTAGAGATACTGTGGAAGATTCGTATAAGTGAGCACTGTCCTTGCTGCTTCGCATAAATACTTGTTTCTCCTTTCGACAACACCATTTTGTTGTGGTGTGTAGGGAGATGACAAATTTTGTGTAATCCCACGATCCGCCAAAAATGAATCAAGAACATGATTCTTGAATTCAGATCTATTATCACTTTTGATTTTTCTGACTTTCTTCCTCAAACTAAGTTCAATGTGCTTGATAAAATCAATCATTACTAGATTTGTTTCAGACTTATGACAAAGAAAGAAAATCCAAGTAAACCGTAAAAAATCATCTACAATAACCAATATGTATTTCTTCTTTTTGAGAGTTTCAACAGTTGAATGTCCACAAAGGTCAATGTGAAGAAGTTCCAAAGGTTCAATGATCTTTGAATCGATAACAATTGGATAACCTTGATGATGTTGCTTCCCCTGTTCACACGCTGCACAGAACGAATCCTTATTAAATTTTAAAACAGGCATGCCTCGAACAAGATAACTTACCACCAATTTGTTCAAATATTTGAAATTCAAATGAGATAGCCTTCAATGCCATAGCCAACTCAAATCAGATGACACCTTCGAAAATAAACAGACAGTGGGAACCCTAACAATCGGCTTGATGTCAAGGCTAAACATATCTGCTTTCCTCTTAGACTTGAGCAAAAATTCATTGGTTTCTTTGTTCAAAATGACACTTCCTTCCTCATCGAAAATGATTTGATTACCAGTGCCCACAACAAGTTGTGAAACACTTACCAAGTTGTGTTTAAGACCTTCGATGTGTGCCACTTGATTTACTGTGAACTTTCTTATTTGTAACTTTCCCATAGCCTTTAACCTTACACTTCTGATTATTTCCAAATTTTACCACTCCAACATTTTTCAAACTTCGATAATCTTGCATATTTTCCTTTCGAATTGTCATGTGACAATAGCAACCACTGTCGATGTACAAGTGTTCATTGTATTTCTCGTCACTTAACACATGTGATCAATTAAAGAATTTAGGTCCGCAAGGCTTTTTGGGTCCTTGGTTATTAGAGTGAAATGCATTATGGAATGAAGAACCTAGCACCTAATTCTGAACTTTAGATTTCAAACTATCGATGAAGTCAACTTCTATGGACTTTGCTATCGAAATGAAATCATTCATTGGTTTAGGTTTGACATTAACTTTCCCTTTATCCTCAAAAGTTCGTTTGACTTCTACTTTTGCTTTAGGAAAAAGCTTTCCACTGTCGAACATAAGTATTCGACTCCTTTGATGAAGAACTTCCAGTCTGGGACTCATTCAAGTAGCTTTCGTAAGTAGACTTGATTTCCTCTTTAGAAAACTTTCCAGATTGATAAGGGTTTCCTTTTCCTTAAACCCAATGATTGATGTTCTTTGTGTCAGACTTCCCTTTTACGAATGAAGCTTTGACTGGCTGCTTCGAAACAGGATTAGGAAATTTAGGTTGTTTAGGTGTAAAACATTCTTTTCTAGTGCTTTAAACAGTCAATTTTTCAAAATCTCTTTTTGGAAATGATGGTTTAATATGAGGTTGAAAACGATTTTGGATAAATTTGTTATAACCAGCAGATGTTCGATTATAAACTTGTTGTCCATTCGAAAAACGTCTTTGATATTGAAATTGATGAAAATTTATTTGCTCATTTTGATGAAAACCATTTCGATGAAAATTGTTTTGTGAAAACCTTGTATTTTGATGATTAGGAACAAAATTCTTTTGTGGTTGATTTTGAACAAAATTCCCATTTCTTGGTTTTTGAACATTCGGTTTTTTAAATTGGAATAGAAACTCTTGAATGACTTTTTGATAAATTATTTTGTTTTTGGGCGGCTTTGTTCTAAACAAAAGACTTATTTTGTGAAGAAGTCTTAACTTGTTCAGCCTTTTTTCTTTTTAGACAATTTTGTTGACAAAACTTTTTGTTTCTTACGAGACTCGACATTTTGCCAATACACCTTATTTCGGGCTTTCGACGTCGAAATTCCTTCTTCGTTTGAAATCTTTTGAATTTTTTCATAGAAAATTTGAGCTTTTGTGTTTTGTTTTTGAGAAACTTATTGATTTGTTTGTTCAACCACATTTGCTTTTTCTTTATTAACTTCCCAATTTCGTTTTGGTTTTTTCCTTTGAAAATTGGATGAGTTCTTTTTAAAATGTCTGCTTCATCATTACTATCACTATCAGTTTGACTATCTTTGATAATCACATGATCAGGGTCATGAACTTTCGAAGTTGAGGGTTGGTCAATATTAACCTTTTCCAATGAAGTGACATTAATGAGAGATAATTGAGAATAATCAACAACTTCTTCAGCCTAGATTTCATTGATATTGTCAGAATCATCTTCGATATTAGCAAAATTGTGTTGAGAGTCAGATGTCGAATTCTCAGTCAATTTCAGAATCTTTATTTGTTCATTTTTGGTCAAGGTCTCATTCACAATATGAACCAAATACTTAGCATCCAAACATTAATCTAGTTTAACAATACCATATGCATATGAAACATTTGGGACCTTATCAAATTCATAAATCTTTTTCTCACAGTCATGGGAAGTCAAATCTATTTTCTCCCTTTCGAATGTCAAGAAGGGAAAAAGTTTCTTATGCTGTTCCTTACTTATTTCAGATGAATGATGTAAATATGTCAATTTAGCATAAAGTCTTTTGGATGAATCACAGTAAATTTTACATTGTTTTAACAAAGTACAAATATCGATTCTCATATTATCCCTATCACAAGTAACATTTGTTAACTATAATTCAAGATTATTTATTCTACTACGCTTCGACTCCAACCTTTTATGTGATTCTAGTAGTAAAGATTTTGATTTCTTAGCATCATTGCTAACAAAAATAAGCAAGTCATTAACATACATAATAGTCTCATCAAAATCAGATATAACATAATCATAAAAACTAGCAAGAATATTAAAGGATTCAAGAAGAGAACGTACCTTCGAAGTCATTGGGGACTTGTCAACACCAGTAGAAACGAAGCACTTTCCTATCACATTTTCCTCATCCCCACTTCCCTCTTCAAATCTTGCATACATGACTCTAGGGGTGGAAAATCGGGCCAGCGTTTTGTGTTTTTGTCTGACATGACACGACACGACACATTTTTATGTAAAACGAACACGACACGACACGATCTTAGGTTTTTTTTAATCTAACACGAAAACGATCCAATTAAAAAACGACAAACACGACACGACATGAAAAGATAACATGAAATAACAATGAAAGTATTTAATTAATATTTATTCATACATAACACGAAAAGCACGACAAAAAAATGTTAAATCGCATCAATTTTGTGTCAAATTATAAACACGAACATGACACAACATGATGTCGTGTTTTTTTACAATTAACACGAACACGACATGAAAACATATTCAAATTTCAATTTCGTCTCAATTTCGTTTCGTGTCATGTATTTTTTCGTGTCGTGTCATCAATTGGCACCCCTACATGGCTCCATGTATGGGGTTTCGCATTTCCTCATCATCTGATCCAGATGACCAGATTTGGTAAGTACCATCTCCTTCGCAACTTCCTTTTGCAACTAGAGACATCCTTTTTTCCTAACTCTCATGTCTTCTAGCCTTTCAACATAATAGGCTTCTTCCTTCACTCTTTCCTTCTTCTCTTCTCTCTTCCTCAATATACAATCGATTGCCATATGGTTTGCAGCATTACAGTAATGACAATCGAAACCAGAATCGCCCTTTAATTTCTTTTCTAGCTTCTCAACCTCAGACTTTTTTTCTTTCTTCTCCACCTTCATTTCCTCTCTCACATTCTTCCCATATGAGTTTCCCATGAAATCATTTCCTTTAAACTTCAGATTGAATGGATTTTTGTAAAACTTCTTGACTTTATTATTCGAATAATATGCCATAACTTCATCATCTGAGTTCATGATAAAACCTTCATTATCAGAATCATCAACACCAACAGATTCAATTTTAGTTTCTTTTCCAGAGACTTGTTAAACCAGTGAAACATGACCGCCCAAACTCAGTTTTCCTTCTTCAGCAATCTCGTTAATCTCATTCTCATGGGCTTTCGGAACATTATAAAGATCACCACGTGAAAAGTTGTCGAAGCTTTGTTGCGTCTTGATCATCAAACTAATATTACTCCATTCCTTTCGAAGTCTCATTAGGAAAGATTGTACTCCATAGTCAAATGATTAACTCCATAATGACTGCACTTGTAGATTAATTCATTCAGATGATCATAGTACATTTCAATGGTCTCCATATCCTTCTGTTTGAATTCACCTAATTCAAGCAGACATTTCTTAATAGAACTTTTTCTAGTCTTCTCACTTCCTTGATACTTCTCTTTCAAAGTACCCCATATCTCCTTAGCAGTTTTACAACTACGAACGTAATTATATACCACTGGTGGAAGAGCACCGCAAAGTTCTCTCAAACATCTCTTATTGTTTGCTTTCTGTTTGTCTCCTTGATGTGTAACATCAATAGATGAACCAACAGTTCCAATTTCTACAAGCATTGATGGACGAAAGTTTCCACTCTTGACACAACGCCATAGATCTTTATCAATCCCATTCAGATAATCTTCCATCATATCAGCCCGTTGTTCATAGCATCTAGGTATCAACATTGAAATTTTGGTTGAAGAAGCAAGAAGATGGAAAAACTAGTCATCGTGTTCATGTTGAAGTTCGCCATTGTTGTAGGGATACAAATGACAAAAAGCTTCAGAAAAAGAAATCTAAGGAATGAATCTTTTAGAAATCAATCACTGAACACTCAATTTATCAAACGAACAACAGAATCAAATCAAAACAATTGAATAGAAATGATTTTCTTGATCAAAAGTGTGGAATATTTTTGAATCTAGAATAGCGACTCAAAAACTTTTGAAACAAAGAGAAAATCATAAATCAATTGTTAGAATCCTACTCTGATACCAAATGTAATTCATACGAATCGAGTAAACGAAATGAAATCAGAGTATGAGTTGAATCTAAAACACCAGATGTAAATAAAATCTGTTTGGCTCAATTGATACTTCTGAAAGATACAAGAGTGTTGTAGAGTAAAGAACACGAAGTCCCAAAAGTTACTTTATCTCTAGTACCTATCCTTATTTATAGGAATGACAGAAGTAAGCAAAAAATACATAAGGGCGTAAACATGGAAGCTTAGAAATCTAAACAACCCTTACGAAATACATACATTTGAATCTATCATACAGACTTTGAATCTTAACAACCTACAAATGACTTCGACACCTCACTACTAAATTCGAACTCAACATTTAGCAAGGTCATGAACTGTGACAACCCGAAATTTTCATTCGTACAAACTCTACAGTCAAGCACTTCAATAAAAAATTAAATACTTTTCTGCTAATTTTTAGCCGGTTTAAAGTCCGTTTGAGTATTTTTAATAATTATTCTTGAAACGAATGGATAAAAGGAAGAAATTTCTAGGATAACGGGGTATAAATGGAACAATCAACACCTTAGTTAGGTGTTCACGGCCAAACAAAGAGGGTTTGGGCCGTGAACTCCCTTAAGGCCGCAAAATCATGCCTTAGGCATGAGTTTACTCTCCATTCTTTCATTTCCCAACTTCCCACCTCAAGAACTCTCACCATTCTCTCTCAAATATCATCCCACTCTTCTCCCGACCTTCCGAAAACGTAAGTGTTTCTTCACTTGATTTGTTATTATAACCTTACATCTAGTTGTTATACATCATTTCATCCATACATTCTTGATTTTCACTTAGATCTTCAAGTGTTCTTCAAAACACCAAGAACACACACTAGTGTTCTTGGACCTTAAACACCCAATCAAGCTTCTAGATTGTAAGTACACTTATGCTACCTTGTTATACACTTGATATGAACTTGTTTACACCTAGAAAACACAATGAATCATAAGATCAAAGGTGTTTACGGCCAATGAATGTTCTTGGGCCGTAAACCCTTATAAGTGGGGTAAACTGCACCCTAGTCCCTTCCTAAGCCTTGGACACTAGTCTGGATCACTTCCTTGAAGTGTTTAGGACCTTAAACATCAAATAAACCAAGTCCTAATATATTTTATGGCCGTAAACTCATATGGAAATGGTCCGTAGGCCGTAAACTCTATAATAAGGTAATATTGTTCCCCTAATGCGTCTTTAAGGCATGGACTTGATCGTAGGATGCTCAATCTTGACTTATAAGATCTTAAACCACCAAATGGCACTAAGTACCATGAGTTTATGACCGTAAACTCATGGGGGAAATGACCTTAGGCCGTAAACTCCTTAAGGAGTGGTCTTTAGGCCATAAACTCCAATGCCATGCCATGCAACCCTTAGATGCGACCCTTTGGTATCAATCGCACTTGAATCAAAGTGTTTTCATGTACTAGGCTGTCTTAACTTAGTTAATTAGTTGTTAAATAACTAATTGGATACATACATGTGTTTTTATATGTTAATTAGGATCTGTGTGTGTGTGTGTTCAAGTCTTCACTTGACACTTAGCATCATATACCATCCGTTCATCCAAATCACTCACTACAGGTGAGTTCATACCCCTTAATTAACCTTTATTATGTTTTTAAATGCTTTTACAGGGGGTATACAAATTCAACTATACTAGTTATTACATCAATCACATGTGATTAATAACTAGCTTACAAATGGATTTACTATGCTTTAAACTATCTTGTCAACAAAACTGTTTCAAATGATTTTCGAACACTTTTACATATTAAACTCTTTATAAAACTTAGTTTTAGTTTCCAATTCATTACTTTCAAAACTGTTTAAACTTATATACTATCAAATCATGTCCAATACATATATGGTTATATAAGTAAGGTTTGAAGGACTTGGGATTGATAATACGCTCTATTTCATGTTCCTTGTTTGGTTGTGGACTTAGAGTCCCCTATTGTTTGTATGAGTGTCGTTTGATCCTTAGTTATATATCATGTGTATATGTATAGACATAAAAGCTTCCTGTCTTATTTCAATACACTCAGCTATACAAATGATCTTACTAGTAAACTATAATAGGTATAGTTTGGTGATATACTACTTACTACTTCTAGTACAATGTAACATACAATGAGTCAGTACATACATGAGTCAATACATACTGTAAACAATACACTACACTATACAACTGAACACATTATAATGAGAGTCAGAGAGAACATACACTAATACATACTATTCATACACACTATATACTACAATAGAGAACTCACTATGATGGGGATCAGGAAAGACATACATTCCACTATTACATACACTATATACACACTATGCAATATGTGAGGCACTACTTTGGGGCACGACATCTTTGTCATGGCTCGTCTTGTATCCAGAGTCTTCTGAAGGGAGAGCGTGAATTCGTGTATAGATCTATACTGGACTGACCGTCCTCCACCTTGCTGCTAGCTACAATGGGACCTGCAGGTCTTCAGGTGATGAATGTCATAACATCTCGACGTCTTCGAGCGTCGTGTTTCACTAGGTCGATCAAGTATGGTTACAATTACATCACATTTACCTTAATTAACAATTGGATTAAGGTAGTTAGTACAATAGTAGTTATAATATCATAATACTACAGTACTTCATCATTTTCCCTTTACATCTACTTTGTGATCTCCTCACATAAAGGGTAATGTAAAAACTATAGTTTCTAATAATAGTCACATTTTGCAAGGATACACACTTTTACAATGAACAAACATACATTACACTTGATGCCTTGGTAGAAGGCTGCTTTTAATGGAAAAGATAGGGTTTTCTAGGAAATACAAACAGTCACTACAAACATTTTACATACTCTTACATTCTAACACTTACAAACATTTTTCATACAAAACATATCACTAAATACTTATGGACTCACCAGCTTTAATGCTGATAAACTCTTTCAAATAACTTGTATTCTCAGATCATCAGTAGACAGGTACCGATGCTAGCTTTTGAGAAGATGGAGCATTTACAAGACTCAACTTTTATTTTGCTTCATATTTTTGGTTTCTATAACTGTACAAAACACACTTGTATTAAAATACATTATTAATGCAATGGATGATGTTGTTTGCTTGTTTACTATATTTATGTGTTGTGATACTATACACGACGTCCTCTGCCCTAGAACGCTTCCGCTGTTCTTGGTTTTAGGGTGTGACATGACCCTTCCAACAATATTAGCAAGGCAAGGCCAATCAAAATGTTACTCACTGTTGGGCTCAACTCATCCTCTCTAAACGTTAAGTTTCTTTTTTATTCAGTTAATATATTTTTTTATTAAATTTATTGTAATAATTATTATGTTAATGGATAATCATTGTTTATGTGTAATTAAAATATTTTTTAAAAAATATAGAATAATTGATAATGTATGAGTGGAGAATATTAGACCATCCGATATATAGATAATTTATATCGTCGTAGTCTAGTTGGCCACGAACCACTAACACAAACACCACCCTGAGTGTTTGTTGTGACCCGTGGGCATGGTGATTTGTGGTGCCAACGACAAGTTACAACGACCAATCAATTTCATCTACTCTTTGACCTTCGAAGACTAGTTGTAGAACAGTCACTTTCAAATAATTAATTATTTTAATACATTTACCTATAAATATCACTATATACAACCATATTTTTCACACCATTCTTCTCTTCATCTATTTACATACACAACTTTATATTGTTTAGAATCTGAATACCATGGATCCTAATCAAAATACCCCACCAAACTATCGAAACTACAAGCCCGGTAACACTTATGCGTTAGATACAACTCCTTGCAAATACCCGACCATTTAATCACTTCAAGGTGGTTTTATGAATTTGCTCCAAAGTGGTTCACATATCCAACAAACTTAACTTTTTCAACAAACCTGTCAAGTTTTCCCATCCTATCAACAACTCTTTCCATAATAATTCCAAAACCTTTTTGTATACCAACAACCTTTCCAACTACAACCTTCACAACCGTGTTTTTCACCCCATAATTCATTGGATTTTGTAGCCGAAACACAGCCTTCGTCACCACCCCAACCAAAAAAAAGAAAGGAAAAACTCGTTAAAACCACTCATACCAATCAAAGCGAAAGGGTGAATTGGACAAAAGAGGAAGAAGATAAGTTAGCACAAGCATGAGTTTCAGCTTCCCAATACTCCATAGAAGGAGATAGATAAACCTTTAATTGTTTAGGGGGGAAAGTTTGAAGTGTGTTCTACGGTTTAATGGGAAGTGAAAGTCGAAATACGAACCAAATCAATTCAAAGTACGGCGATTTGAGGCTAAAATGTGGTGAACTTGGTGGAATTTACAACAATCTTAGCAACCTTCACAAAAGCGAGTCAAGCAATTTCAATGTGTTTAAGGCGGTTATGGATCAATTTGAAAAAATAAAGGCACCCCACAAACCTTTTCCATACCTCAAACCTTGGGTAAAATAGAAGGATGCTCCAAAATGGGAAGAGTTATCAGAAAGGGACTTCACAAACCTCTTCCGATTCAAAGCGTTCAAGTATAACCCCAATGGAAAGTCACAATAATTGGACGACCAAACACACATCGACATCAATGATGATCCGATAGGTCTAGAAGATGAACAACCTCTTCGTCGTCCAATAGGAAGAAATAATACAACAAAAATGGCTTCGTCCGCTTCGGGATCTAGCATTATCGATCATTTTGGAAAAATTAGAATTGGTTGATATGTCCAACTACAAGAGAGCAAGACAGTGATGATGAGTCGGGTAGAACAAAAAATGCTAGAAGCACAAACATCATTTCAAGAGGCATAAATGACGTTTTAAACAAAAAATAATTTTGAGATATTGAAAATAAAAGTGGACGACTACGAGGGCGAATATTTGGAAAAAAAAATTGCTCTGAAAGAATCCATCCGAGCAAAATATATGAATAAGGGGCAGTGTTTTATGTTTGAAATTTTTATGTTTTATGGTAATTTTTTTTATTAACGTATTTTTTTTAAATTAATGTAGTTTGTTTTTTGTTGAATGCAAAACAGTTCTTAAAAAATCTATGTTTTTATTTTACTTTTTTAACTTTAATTAAAATAATGATGTGTGGTGTTTTAGTAGTATGTATTGTGATCAGATGATCCCTACCATATTATTGGTTAGTGATGGATATTTTGGAAGACTTTATTTTTCAACAAAAGTGATATAGTAATTATGTAAAGGTGATTTTAAAATCTCATTATATAAAAAGATAATGTGCAATTGTTCATGAGTTGCCAATGTGCAATTAGATGGCAAGTGTGCAACACTTCATGAGACGGTAGCATGGAACGTACCTAATATAGAGCACACATAGTAACACAAATCATCTTTCAAATATTTTTCGTTATAAAAATTTAATATAAATCCTTGATAATTTGTTGGTAATCCATAAATAATGGTTTAGGGATGAATTTGCCACAGAGCAATGTTTATAAACCCTTTTAAAAATGATAATGGAATTAAGTATCCGTTAATATACAACCTCTAAAAAATCTGTACAACCCTTTAGTTTTTTTTTTCTAAGTCCACCCATTGCCTCACCCTACAATTTTTGTTGGTTTTTAAATATTGGACCATTTATAAATCTACCACACTACCTTGATTCCAAATGTCCACTACCTTGAATATTAGCCCATTTATAAATCTACCTCATCCAACAATTTTATTTGTAATTTGAAATTATAATATTATTATGATCGGTAATTTACTTATTTATAATAATAAGGTAAACTATAAATAGGGGTAACCACAAACCGAAAAAACCACATTAACTAAAATCGAAAAACCGAAACCGAAAGAAAAACTGACGTTGACTTTCTGTGCGGTGCGGTTTTTAGTTTTGCAAAAACCGCAAAAAACCGAACCGCACCCCATATATAATTTTAACTCCTTATATATGCTTTATTTAGTTTATTTATTCTAAAACTATTTTATAATCTGTGAGAATCACGGTTATAGAATTAATTAAACTTTTATAGTAAAATCTCAAAAAAATTTAATAAATTATTTTAAATAAATTATTAATTAAGAGATTTTTTAGTTATATAAAATTATAATCATTGATTTAAATAAATATGTGAAACTATATCACTTTATTATTTGTATTAATTTTATTTTAATTTTTATTATAATGTTATTAATTTAATGTAATTAGAGTGAAAAATCTGAAATTTGAAATTTGAAATTTGAAATGAAAAATCAATAGGTTGACAAGTAGTATGTATTAATTAGGATGATGACACATGACAAAAAAATATATAATTAATTAGAAGGCCTAATAAAATGACACATGTTAAAAGAAAAATAAAACTATTCTTTTATTAATGAAATAGATGATAAGTATCTCAAACTAATAAATGTATAAATTCTTTTGTTGAATAATCCATAACATATTTTATCTTGAAGGATAGCTATGATTAAAAGCATAAAACCAATTAAAAGATATAAATGGGAGGATTCTGTGTAATTATTTAATTAGGTGATGTATATATGTTTGTGTAATTAATTAAAAAAACATAAATAATATAGATAAGGGAAAAAAGAATGAAAGAAGAATGGTTTCCAGCATTTAGGTTGGGAACTTGTCCCACATCACCGGTGAATGAATATAAAGGGTGGATGATTTACAATAGCTCCATATATGCGCATCACACAGAAAGTGTTGCATGAAGCCTTGTTTTAGCCTACAACCAGTTGCTACTTAACCACATGCTTTCTTTAGTTGAGTTAGAAAATTAGTGACTAAGTTGAAAAATAAAATGGAACAAAATGGTGATTATTTGTAACAAAAGTCAATAAATGAAAGTTAACAAAATTATTTATAATTTTTAATTATATTCAACAAAAATCTGATCTAGACATTAAAAACTGCACCATTTTACCGCAAAACCGTATCAACTCATTTTGCGGTTAAAAACCGAAACCACACCGAAATAATCGCAAAACCGAAAAAAAATACTCTATTAATGATATCACTAGAAATTCATGAGCTGCCGGTGTTCATGGATGGGATTAGTTGAAATTCATGAGCTGCCAGTGGGCAATGTTCCTCTTACGATTATATTCAGACCCGGCCCCATACATGGGCGACTTGGGCTCAGGCAGAGGGCATCAAAAATAGTCCAGCTAGTTGTATATGTATATAAAATTGGCTCAAAAACTTAGCCTATGGTGATGATCTGTTTACCGACGTGAGAAAGAAAGCTAGGGAAGACATGCCAATTCCAAGCAATCATCGATTTGCTCATAGATAAATCAAACATCGCCCGTGCCTAGAAGGCTAAAATCCCGCTGGTGTTGCTGTCGATGCTAGAAATCAATGCCTACCTAGAACGTCTCTCATAAATAAAAAGTAAGAACGAATTTCTCTTTTGTTTCCTTCCGATCGAATAATCGATATTATATACCTCTCAAATATCAATTTAATCATCATCAGTCGACCTTTCGTCCGATAAAGCAACGATTTCTCTAATTTGGTCTGGTTTTCTCTAATTTGATACAGCAAAAGGTGATTCTGAATTTCTGATTTCGTAGTTCACTGATTTGGGTGTGATTCGTTTCTTGTTGGTTATTTAAGAAATCAGATTTAGGTGAGTTTAATCGAAACTTGTGTTTATTTTGGTTTGTTTTAGTATCTACTTGATTTATTATTCATCTGATGATCTGATTTCTTCTCTATTTCATTACAGGAAAAAATAGTTAAAGTCGCAAAGAGTTCATTCTAAGTTTTCTATTTCATAAGTCATATTTCTGTTTCAGTCTTTCAGAAATCAAATCAAATTTCTCCTCTGTTTGTGTTTGTGTTTGTGCTCGATGTTGTTGTTTCAGAAATCATCAAATCATATTTGGGTAAGTTTAAACTCGAAATCTTTTTTATGTAAGTTTCTTTCAGAAATCTGATTAATTTCATATATATCTGATTTCTTCTCTAAGACTTATTGGTTTTTGTCTCTAATTTCTCAATTGTTTTGAAATCAGATTTAGGTGATTTTTGTATTGTTTTCTCCAAGTTTGAGCTCCGAAATCAGATTTGTATCTGATTTCTTTATTCTTTCAACAATCATATTTGTATATATTGTTTTAGAAATCAGATTTTAAGAATTTGATGAGTTTAATTTTGAAATTTGTTTGTGTTCACTGTTCATTATTTGTTGTATAAAACAATCTTTCTAAATTTTATGTTATTGTTTATGTGATGTGAAGATAAACATTCTTTCTGAATCTGAATCTGAATCTGATTGTAGAGGACTTGTTTCAAGGGCATCTCACAAGTAAAAGAAAGTTGAAGGAGCTATTTAGGGACACCCCATCACATGTAGTTTAAGGGGCATTGTTTTCGATCCTAGTTGCTTGTATTTGTTGTCAAGGTTGCTTTGGTGTGATCTAATTCCATGTAGGATTGTTTTGTTTTAAAAACAACTTTGTTTGATTTTGGTGGATTGATTAGTTATGTAAAAAAATAGACATAAGTTTTTATATTATAATCCTAAAAAAACTGCAAAGCAAAAGTTTGTTGTTAGTTTCTTATTCTTCGGTTGAGATCATAAAAGAACAACATATTGTTATTTTAGAAAACTAACCGATTTGATTTTTTTTATAAACCCAATCCACTAATTATCAAGTTTAATATTAATAAAACAAGATATAAGTTGTAGGTTTTTGTTGAATAATTTGTTTTATTATAAAGTTTTATTGCATTTTTGTTTATAAAATTTTTTCTTTATGAGTTTTCTATATAAGGGCATAAAAAAATTATTTCGCCCTGGGTATCAAAAATCAATGGACCGGCCCTGATTATATTGTTCAACTAAAAACATTAATAAAATTATTAGCTTTCATTTTTACCATTATAAAGTAAAATCGCATAAATAATCCTTTAAAGTCGTTGCTAAAGTTACAAGTCCTAACTAAAATTTTATACAAAACGAAATATTAAAAAAAAATATGTTATTTGTTATAAAATAGATTTTCATCTTATTTTAGAACCCAAAATTTTATTAAAACATAACTAAAAAGACTACTAAGAAACTAGTCAACACAAATAACCATCAGGTAATAGCCAACTGGAGGTTTTCAAGCCACCCAACCTAGCTAATGCTTTTCTTAGCCTAGCATTACACCAAGAAAAAAGTTTGAGTAACAAATGTATTGAATAGGTGTGCCGCCCTTGGAATCGAAGAAGAAAAAACCCAAATATTTCTGAAATTCCAAATGTGCTACCAAAGAGAAAAGAAAAACCCTCCAACCAAGCTTTCACCATACGATAGTAATGAAGAGAGAAAAATCAAACCAATTAGTATTCATAAGAAGAAATAAAGTGATCATTAAGTTCCCGTCATCTAAATAATCGCAACCAAAGTTCCATTGAAAACCGAGAAGTAAGAAACAAATGGTAATTGTTTTTAATCTCCATATCACAAAGAGGGCACTACAAGGAAGGGGCATCCAAACCTCTAAAATCATGGTTATTCTGAGTAATAAGCCTATCCAAAGATATACGCCATGCAAACACAATAACCTTCATAGGCACCAAGCTATGACATCTAGTCGAAATCGAAGAAAACGGAAAAGACTTCTCGTCGATATAGGATCTTGCTGACACCGCCGAAAACTCCCTATAAAGACAAGACTCACATGTCATAAGCATGTGTAATACCCATTATTGTAACATGTATTATCCCGAAAGGGGTATTAAGTTGTTTATAAGACAAGTATGTGAAATAAGTCATGTAGATGCCTTAAGTTGTGTATTGATGTTTAACAGCATATTTTTAAAGAAAGTTTTAGTTCACATGGAGAGATTTTTTTAGATATAAAGTTTGTCGAAAATGGAATTCGTATGAAGAAGTTACGGTCATTCGAAATGTATGTTGTTATTTCTGGAATGTAGAGTATCGACTGTGTAGATGGCATGACGCAATGGACGAAGTTGTGGTCAACATGTTTCAATGATCATGCCGCCACACGAGTAATAAATATCACGACGTGATGAGGTGTCCGGTGTTGGACACGTGTTAAGTGGGAAAGACATGTGTCAAGAGGGTGGGACACGTGGCAGCAGGAGACTTCATGGTGTGAGTAGCAAATATCACAGCATCAGGAGGTGTTTGATGTTGGAAACGTGCTGAGTCAGGAAGACACATGTCAAGAGGGTGGGACACATGGCAGTAGTACATAGCATTTGGCATATAGGTGAGACATGCGACATTTATCACGGCGCGACAGTCTATTAGTTAAGATGTAATTCCCCAATTAAAATCAGAGAGAGAGAGAGAGAGAGCTAGAGGGAGATGGTTCTCAATATTATAAATAAAAGAGTTCGTGCTAGAGCGTGAGGATACAATATGTCGACCGGCCTAAGGTATCCTCTTGTTATTGTAACGACAGTGTTCTAGGTATCTTTCATATTTAGCATGATTCATTAAAAGTTTGCAAAGCTGGTCCCTACGTTGGGCGTACAAGATAGGTACATCAGGCGTAAGTCATTAAGAATGATTGCAGGTTTCCTCACGTACGTTGGACGTACACATGTGTACTATGGGCATACTCATGCAGAGGGAAAACCCTAAATTTTAGGGTTTGGACCCTATTTAAAGGACTTTATGGCCATAAACCCTTCCTTACCTCCAGCCTCCATCCCTCTTAACCCCCATCTCGAAACCCTATTTTTTGTTTGTGAGTTTTGAGGCTCTTGAGTGATATTTTGTTATTCTTGGTGGTCAAGGAAGATCTTTGGAGAAGTGGTGTTATACTCCAGGGGTCCAGAATCTACTCATCTTTGTGCATCTTCAGGAGGTATAAAATTCAAATCTTGATGCTGGCCTTGTGAGATCTTATTAGATTGCAAGTTCTGACCTTTTTATCCCAAAAAACCTTGGTCTAATGAGTATGGTCTACTCCATACCATACTCATTAGACCAAGGTTTTTGGGACAAAAGGTCATAACTAGCAACCTAACAAGACCAAGGTTTGGTGACCATTTGAGGTTTCCTTTCAGACATTTTTGGTGTTTGCTGACATAAAAATGCAAGCTTGGTCCTTTGTATTCATCCATGCAAGAGTTATGGGGTTTTAGATGGCAATATAAGTTAGTGTTTTAGTTTTGATATCCTTCTAGCCAAGCAAAGTCATAAAGGTTTCAACTTTATGACTTTAGAAGTTTATTAGGAGTAGATCTAAAGTTTAGCCGATAGGTCTTTAAGCATTAAGATCTTAATAGAGAGTTTGGCCTTTTGAAGGGCACGTTGGGCGTAACCCTAGGTACGTTGGGCATAGAGGGTTGTTGCCCCGTAATCCTTCAAGGGAAAGTGGTATGTTGGGCGTAATTAATAGTATACAGGGCGTACTTCCAGAGAACCCACTTGGGCCATTTTTGGGCCTTGGGTCGTTAGGGGTTTTGGGCCTTGTTTATTGAGTCATGCATGGGAAGGGAAAAATTGGTCTTTTCCCTTGGTAAGATAAAATATGGGTTTGACCATTAATTATTTGTTAAACATTGGTTATTAATTAGGGTTGTCTTTGGGTTTTAATTAGTGCGAGGAGCCGTGATAGCAGCAACTCGAGTGTGTGATTCAATTATCTTAAGTTAGAGGTGAGTCTTCTCACTGTGCCTGTGGGTCGAAGGCACCAATACAGGCCCACCAAATTGTTTATGTAGAATGATAAATGTTATGTGACTCATACATGTTTGTATGACTGGGTTGAAATAGAACCTAGGGTTGGGCCCATTATTTTATGATTGGATTGAAATAAACCCCAGGGTTGGGCGCAATGGTATATTATGGGTTGAAAGAAACTCGAAGGCTAGGCCCATGATTGTATATTGGGTTGGAATATACCCTAGGGCTAGGACTATAATATAAGTGATCAAATATTCATTCGTTCTGCAAGATTTCATATGGATGTGAGTCATGGATCATAATCAATCTCTTAATCCAAGATTCTATTTCTCGATTTCTGTTTTATGACGACTAGATTCATACTACTAATTAAACAAATAAACACAGTCCAGGAAAGGCCTTGCACATGAATTTCAATATCAAATCATCAACGGGACCAAAGATATCGCCTTTTACTGTTAAGTCAAAAGGAACGAATAAACTTCGAATCATATGCATGTATCATTTACTCATTAAATCATGCATGACACTACATTTTATAACATCACATTACTGATGCATTTTTGCAATGCCAATGCAGAACCAAATTCTAAATTACAACTAACATGTCTCTGCTTTAAGAATATAAGATATTATCCTTTCAGAATTTCCCGTGAAAGAATCCATGAAGTAATTCTCTAAGCCTGGATTTATCTGTTACTTAAATCTCCATTTTAAGTACTCATGAGTGTTGTAGCAATACGATTGCTATGTCTAAAATCCTTAGACACTCTACAATCCAATTCATGACATTCTTAATTCACTACTTACTTCTTAAAGTATAAGCGACTATGGAATTTAAATAATCAAATTATTCAGAAAGTAAAACATTCAAAGTGAAACACAATAATAAACTAATTAACTACGATCTCAAACCTATTGAATATAAATAATCTCTATTAAATAATCACCATAATAATTACAACTTTATTTATTGTATAATGTTTCGAGCAATCAACCAACCACTTGAATTAAATAACATCAGTCATGTCATGTCATGTTATGAACATGCATACTATCCTCTCTATGCTACTTCCTTTATTAACAGATCAATTGGACATTATTCCAATGATGCTTATTCACAATTCCAAATTCCTGTCAATATCTAAAATGTATTGGAATTCCAACTTTACATGCATTAACCTTCTGTGATGTCGAGGCAACAAAATCACAGAGACTGGGCCAATAATATTACAGAATGTTCCATTGGAACTTCATTACTAGATACAAGTCCATGATAATGAAGTTTCAAATTGAAGGTACACTCCTTGAACACTTCTCTTGCATTAAAGTTTCTAATTTAGATGTAGACTTAATAACCAACTCACACTATGGAAACGTTTCCATATTCCCACATGACTGTCAATTTTGAACAAGAATCATCTCAATCTAAAACATGTCACTATGGTCCTCCCAAAAAAACCATACTTCCAACTGTCCATAAGCATCCAATTTTCAGTAAACATCAAACTAGTCTTGATAGTTGTTTAACAACTCTAGTTACAAAAAAATTCTAATCCTTTTCCTCTCAATGCTCAAGGCAATTGGAAAAATAAGAATAAGTAAATATTATAGCATATGTAATCGATCATATACATGAAGCATACAGGAATCGACTCATTATATCCGATTGCACAAGGGCCTACTAGTGCATCCTTCATGGACTAAACTTTGTTATTCTAAATTTCTTTCCCTCTGATAGCACAAGGGCCTGCTAGTGCTTCTGTGTTATTAAGCAACTCACCCATATTGATCAATGTACTTTCACTGACCAACATGATTTTCTTTTTGCAGTTAAATGAAAAACGTAGAACTCATAAGCATTGCCAACTGAACTAGAAGGTTCATATAAATAAGAATTTGTCAACCAAACACGATAAGTTATCAACCTCAGGTTGCATGCTAGTGATAACTAAAAGGTTTATTGTCGGTTGACTCTTGAAAGTCTCAAGATCAATACGAATCTCACTAAATTCTTGACATATGAGTTTTCTCTCAAGGGACATTCCTTGAAAAGCTAAAACAAATATTCAAAAGTTTGTGTAGATTCCCGACAAGAAAACACTTCATAGAATAGGTATCAATTTATCATTTGTTTCTTGATTAACAAAAACATCACAACTCCAATTCTATATGTGCTATAGTAAGAAAACATTTTACTCCACATTTCGAGGTGTTTTCAACCTTATTAATTTGAAAGGAGTTTACTATATGAATTGTAGTTACTAGAGTATGACTCTAAAACTTGATTGGAAATGAAGTATGAATCATTTCTTGATTGAACAATTTCAACAATATCTGATTCATCTTCTTAGTCATACAATCGCACTAATATGTTCTTCGAGGATCAATTGAATATAGTTCCAAAATCATTAAGACGGTCATAAAACATGACACTAAAGTATTCTCCTTTCCTTAAATATTGGAGAAACTTTTGTCTTTCTGACTAATCGATTCTTCTATTTGTTCTACTACTCTTTGAATCTTTTCAAAGCAACAAAATTATGCTTAATCTTATTAACACAACCATATTTACAGAAACATCAGAAAATCATGACGAATAGAATTATCGTCCTTTGTGGTGGATCTGAATAGTCCATATCAACATGTACTACATCCATCAATCCTTTTGATTGGGACACCGAGGATCATAAACAAGGTGTGAATAACCATGCAAATTAGCTTGGTACACCTAATGTTACAAATCACCTAATCAATGTGCCGGTTAACCACACACGCTCCATTGATCTATGATTAACACCAAGTTACCCTTTTCACACATTGTCAGTTCTGGATTAGTGTTACGGTTGACCACACACGCTCCACTAACGACTTAAAAATTGTGCAAAGTGTAATTTCATGGATTTTCACATCTTTCATATTTTTCCTAAAGTAACTAAGATTGGGAATTTAATAAAAGTTTAGTTACTTTATATTTATCATTATACTTTTAATGAGGGAGAATTAATGTCTGTATCCTACACGTTCGACTAACGACCCTCCACCAGTCAAGGAAGCGGTGGGTGAGAGTGGACACCCATTAAACCTCCATTTTATAGGCAGTAACCTTATACCCACTTTATAGACCAACTTTGTGAATGAGACCTACTAACGGTAAGACAGACTTGTCTTATATATATATATATATATATATATATATATATATATATATATATATATATATATATATATATATATATATATATATATATATGTATATATATATTAACTTTTAATATTATAAAGTATAAGGGTTGAATTTTAACTTTTAAAATTCTCAGGTTTGTAATTTAAATGATTCAAAAGTGAGACTTTACAAATTCCAAAACTTGAGGGCAAGTTTTGAACCTTGTCAAAACTCTTCAATTCTTTAACATATGAGTTAATGTGGGTTTTATGAAAAAACTCTTGATAATCCATAACTTGAGGACAAGTTATGGAGTTCATTAAAACCATTTATGAGAAGACTTTTCATGTTCCATAACTTGAGGAAAAATTAGGGAACTCATAAAAGAATATTTAGATCAATTCTAACAAGTAAAATTATCATATAATATTTTGCTGATATAATCTAACTCATATAGTAAGGCAATTCATATCAAATAATACAAATAATTAACCTATTATCTTAATATATGACAATTTTCCTTTCATTTCCAAAACTTATGAGTTTAATGTCAATTTAATGTATGAGACTTTTCATTTTCCATAACTTGAGGAAAAGTTACGGAGGTCATTAAAATTCTTTTAGATCATTTTCTAACAACTAGAATTAGCACATAATTTATGATCTAACTAAACTCATAATCAAGATAATTTCAAGTCAACAATTTTGAAAGCAATTTTGTTTATCATATAAAAACAACAATTATTTTAAAACGTTGACAATTATCTTGTGGTTGGATGAGAACAAGCACCACCATATCATTAAAAACATTTCCAATGATCCAAAACAGTTTGTGGTGGTGTTCCCAATCCAAACCAGGCCAAGAAACTCAAAATTTTGCACACAGGGGCACCAATTCGTAGATTACATGAACTGGACTCGCCGAGTTGGGCTGTTTCTGAGTGGACTCGGTGAGTCAGCGAGTAGACTCGGCGAGTCCATCAGTAAGATGCAAAAAATTCGATTTTTCAGCTTTGAGAAACTAGTAAGCATCAAATATAATAGAAAACAATCGTAGGCTCTAATACCACTGTTGGGTTTTGAGCACTATAACACTCATATGGTGCACATGCAACCCTAAATGCTTTGGATCTATGTTTTCTCTAATTATACATGCATTTTTTTTCCAAAGCATTCTCCTAGATAGCATACAATTGAAGCTATATAATATAAAACTTTAGTTTGGATACTTATCTCTGGAGTAGGGGTAGAGTTCTTGACCTTTGGAAGCTTTAGCACCTCAAGTGAGATGCCTCTATTGGTTCACAAACACCAAAATTCAAAAGGAGGCTTTAGAGAATAAGTTGGTTATCTCCAAGATATAGTGTAGCCGGTTTTGGCTCTAGAGGGGCTCTATTTATAGGTTTGCACATGCTAGGGTTACACTTTGCAAACCCTAATAACCCATGACTTTCCACATTCTCATGCTCCATGGGTTTAACCTCCATGGAATATCAATGGATTAGTTTAGCCTACCTACATGATCATGGATCGTTGGCCCAGACTACAAGAATGATTAATTTACATAATCAACCCCTATATTTAATTAGTCTCTTTTGATCACAAAATTAATTCCAAATCAATTCTTAATCGATACTAATTAAATAATATGGTTTCATATTAATATATTATACTTGTAATATATTAATAAACCATAAACAACCTTATTCTCAAAATCCATCCTATCAAGTTGCACTGGTGAAGGCAACCCAAAAAGGACCATGCTACAATTGGGTCAAGTACATCCCAGTTATAGTTACGGGCTTAGACACCAAATCCAACACATACTCCTCGTATGCCCAACGTACAAGGCCGAGGCTTCATGATCCATCCTTCTTGTTATGCTTAGCGCACACTAGTGTATGACCCGCATACTCAGCATCGCACTAGTAAGCCCCGCGTACTCCCTATGTACTCCCCGTGTACTAGAATTTCCCTTAAACCCTAAAATACTCTGAAGGCCATAACTTCTTCATTATAAATCCGCTTTTAATGATCTTTATATCCATGAAAAGGTAACGAGCATCTCTACGACTTTATCAACTCCTACGCGCATTAAGATTTCCTGAAAAAATCTAGTTTCCATAAGAGCCCGAGCTGACACATTACTGAAAAACCCCTTGGCTCCGAAACGCAAACCGAACACCCGGATCATCTAAATTACATTACCCACACCCAAATGGGAAACGATTTGAGACAGAGCGTTATAACTCTCCCTCACTTAAATTATATTTCATCCTCGAAATCATTCCTTGTTATCCCAGGCACCAGACGACTTGAGCAACACAACCACAATTCCAAATACACAACACCCTTCCCTAAGGCAACCAAGCCCAGCCCTAGCAGGGCTCTCAAAATTCGAAAATGAACAAATCCTTCCTGGCCTAAATCAATCCCATGCAGAAGAGCAGCATCTATTAAACCTAAAATCGGAATTCTTGAATTGGTCTGACTCCCTGACAGACCGCCCGCACTAAACCGTTGCTAATTGCATTTCACTTATCTCCCAACTGGTTACTCAATTGCTGATTACCTGAGGTTCCCACTAGAAACAGAATCACATATCATACATTTCTGTTGACAACCTTTCACTTGAAAAAAGGGATTAGATATTCCTTTGAGAGAGGCTCATCCTGATGATAACAATCCCATGACTATAATCAGCACGCAATACAAAATGGAAGATAAACCTTCTAGTGCTGAACAAGAAATTGCTTCCTTGAACTGCCGAACCAACATACTGCTGCTGAAATTCTGAAACCCCATACTAGCCTGATCCCCACGCAGATAGAACCAAACCAAAACACAATCATAAGAGCCTGATCTACTATCAAAACTGAAACCATCCTTTAACCTTGAACCCTTCAACCGAAACCCTTGGTATACATATTCCTTAATTCATATTCCACTGAAATGAAGACCTTGCACACAAATACCTGTGATTCCCAACGTGGTTTCCCACTAAGAACCAACTCGATACTTTACTCATAACCCAAGATCCAAGGATTTACACTTGTAATTCACCCAAAACCTTTTTATTCACAACAACCCCTCACTAAACTAGGTTATAAAGGTTCCCAAACCATCGCAGACACTACCACTCTCGCACCTGGTCCAACCACCAGGTTCCCAAGAGTCCAAATGACAAGGATATCCTAGCCTAAGCATTCCTCTGCACCACTCGCTGACCACATACTCAATCATGCAAATCAAAATCCAATACTTCGACCCTACAGTCTCTATCAGATCCCATTAACATTTCCATATACACACGGGCCTCACCCATGGGTCCCAACCAAACTATACCACGGAGCAAGCCTCGCCTATGGGTCCCACTCATCTAGAGCTACACAGGCCCGACTCCGCCTTGGACCCCAATGATCCTCAACCTAAAATAGAGAAATGCTCTCTAAATTCTTATCCATCCTGCCCAAGGCACAAACCGATGTTCTTTTATACTCATGATCACCTCAACGATAGGCTACCTCAACTGGTGAGTGTTACGATCCCATTGCAGTATTGCAACACTTCCAATCGACCATGGTTACCATCCATGGTCTTACCACCCAAACCATCACAACCCCACTCATGATGGGTTGAAACCCGCATCCAATTGAATCTAATTAGGTTTTATGGTCATCCTTCAAACTCCAAAGCCTTCATCATACAAGAACGGGCAACGAGGCTCTAACACCACTTTCAACCTGGATACATCCACAAGCCTGCTAAAAAGAAGACGCCGACCAGCTATTGGAAGTTTCTTGAACTCCCACTTACACAAACTCAATCCAAACGGTCACTTGGGTCGTCTCTCCTCCTGACCAGGATGTAAACCTTGCCCTAGTTCCACACCCAATCCAACTCCTGGAAATTCCGATCGATTCTCCCCCACTTGGATTCGTCAAAGCTCTCTCATCCTATAAATCCAACGGATTCCTAACCATCCAACCTCATATAGCATGAAACATCTATGAACCGTGCTTACCAATACTAATGTTCCATTACTAGCTAATCTCGATGATCGCCCAACTCTTGAAATCCAGAAGAATATTCCCTGAAATCTTAGCAAGTCTGATAACTCCAATCACCTCCCATGATACCACATCAATTCCTTAAGTTCTTATGTTGATGATTAAAAACCATAACCCTTGCTCTGAACTAGCTAATCTTCACCCTAACATCCATCCTTAAAGAATTACTGAATTCTAATCATCTACAACCCATGCAAAAATAAAATTCACCTGACACCTCCTATGAATAAACAACTCATGCAACTGGCACCATCATCCTCTTACTACCGCTCCTCCCCTAGCAGCGGTAGTGTTTGAACCCAAAAGTTCTTCCATAGACGACTGACGATCCCACTAGATGAAAATATAAAACAACTGAACCCTGACTTCACTGGAGAACTAACCCGCTAATCCTGACCATAGAACCTTCAAACAATACCCCTGAATTGATCCCATCAAAGAGCCAGAATAGCAACCGAACACAATGAACCCTCTCAACAAGATACGACCCCCCCCAGAAAATAGCAACGAACCATCCCGAGATAATGCTTACCCATACCAAATCAAAATTCCAAAGCAATATAAGTTTCCGATAATAACCAAGGCTAGTGAAACCTCCACAACAATCCAACCATACGATCGACCCAATGAAGCACTACCTAGGATCCTCCTTCCTGAGAGCTCATCACAATACTGAGAAACTACATGCAATGATTAGGACATACTCAAGGATCCTCAACCCATAGGTTTCCTAGATTCTCTGAAACTTTCCCCGATTCAAGTATGGATCCTATGCTTTTAGTAGTACGTGCCCAATAGTACCTTCCACACCTATCCCTACTTTCCTCAAGAATCATCCCAAACGCTCTAAGTCACCTTCTCAAACTGATACCCAAATACTCGTTACACAGCGCGACCAAACCCAATGAAGCACTACCTAGGCTTCCCTTGGTTCCCAACCTCACCCTGCCATCAGCTACTAAAGACCTCCTTATAATGTCAGTTAGCTACTTCATGGACACAATCACATGCAACAAAGCTTAGATAATCCTTTGTGTAAAAGAATTGTCCCTACAACGGTTAGACTCAAACAAGAGTTGCGCAATAGGGTCAAATCCATCACTCTGAGGTTATTCAACCTTTATTACATGTGACTTAATGTATTCACTTAACAACTAACTTACATCAACTAAGAGCCCCACAAAGCACACAACAAGCAGCATTCATGCAGTAGCACTCCAAGCCATAGAATAACCATGGAACGTCTAATATCACACACCACAACTGATGCTAGGAACCTGTACTCTCGTTTTCGACTGCCTTACGCATACAATTTATACCCAAACTAGCATCCCATGCTTCCTAGGCTACAAGGCATCCCCTAACAGACCAATCTATCACTGACTAAGCAGAACTGGCATGCAAATCTACAAGCTCATACAATAGGCATACAATGCATTTCTCCTTGAATTCTATAATGCAAATACTAAGCATATGCTTAGCCCTAACTAGCATGTGATTCATAGATTCAAAAATCAAATCCTATTAGATAACATGCATGGGCAATTTAGGAGAAATTTACTTGAGCTTGGTCGATTGCATGCACCACACCCTTTCTTGTATTAGAAAACTTGTTTTTCCTTTCTAAATCATTTTTCTTTCATTTAAAAAAAACTTCACCAAAACCCGAGTTTGAGTTTAGACACACCCGAGAGCATGCCCGGATCCCTCAAACTAAGGCTATGATACCAACTTGTAACGTCCCAAAAATAAGACCCAAAATTTTTCCAAATTTAAATTACTAAAATAGTAAATCATATCATCTTCATAAAACAAAGGTAATTAAAGCTTTATAAATAAATCATCGTTAACAGAGTAAATCACATAATGCGGAAATGTGTGGTGTGTGCTCTACAATCAGCCCAAGCTCTTCCCTTTGAAAAATAGCAGTACTTGAAACATAAAATGAAAACCATAAGCATAAAGCTTAGTGAGTTCCCCAAAATACCACATTCCATACATATCAACATGTAATGGCTCCTCGCCTTACCTCGGGCCCCACCCGACATCGAGCCCCACCCGACATCGAGCCCCACTCGGCGTCGGGCCCCGTCTAGCATTAAGCCCCGCTTAGATTACAGATCTACTAATCACCAGGCCCTGCCTGACATTGGTCCCTGCTCGTTACACACATAATCATACAAACATATAATCATATAAATATATATAACCTTACCAGAACATTAAATCATCACATAGACCATAGCATACCATAAATTCATCGAGACCCGCCCAGCATCGGGCCTTGCCCAGTAAGCATAAAACACATACTGATAATTAGCATACAATATACTCATCTGGCCCTACCTGGAATCGGGCGTTGCTCGGTGAGCATACTATCACATAACACATGAAAGAGTCACCCAAACATCTAGCATCCTAGAAAGTAAACCATGGCCCGACATTAGTGCCTTCGACCCACTAAATACAGTGAGAAAACTCACCTCAATGCTGAACAACTGATAAATCCCTGGCTGCTGGTCCGATAAATTCCCGAGCTAACAATATCAAATAACATCCAATTAGCAATTGGATTCCGATCTTTAACAATCATACCATACTTGGGTAAATGCCAATTTACCCCTTACCTAGTTTGGACCAAGACTGAGGCCCAAACCTAATAATACCAAATAATCATACAAGGCCCAAACACGGCCCAATTTTCAAATTGGGCCCAAACATTTCCATGAGCCTTAATCCAAGGTTTAAAAACATTCTTAGCCCAAAACACTTAAATTCTGATGGCCCAACAAGGCCCTAAACATCCAAGCCCAAACTATGGCCCAAACCGAAGACCCAAAATATTCGAGGCCCACTCTATTGTGTATGTAGGACGTACTCAGCTCGTACAAGCAGTTTGGGTTCCCAAACTATCCAACTGAATGTGCAAGCAATGTTCAAGGAGGAACATGAAGAATAATGGTTAATCGATAGTGCCTTCTCCTTGCACATGACTAGAAGGTTAGAGTACCTTCATGATTTCAGGACAATAAGTGGTGGCAGACACGTCGGCTTTGGGAACAACGCAAACACGATAATCAGGGGTTATGGAGTATTGACTACAGGTAGCCTCTCTATTCAACAAGTTGCTTACGTAGAATGTCCAAAACACAATTTGATCAGTGTGGGTCAATTGTGTAAAGTTGGTTAGTGGGTTGAGTTCAATAGTGAGTGTTGCTACATAATGACGAATGACATTAATAAGTGTTTGATCAAATACAAAGCCGAAGGGACAATGTATATGTTGGATGTCTCTCTGATCATCGACAAACCACAGTTGTGTTTCCTGTCAAAAGGAGTGTGTGAAGTGAGTTGGTTATGGCATCGGAAACTTGCTCGCCTCAACTTCAGATACATCAACAACTTATTAAGTGGAGAGTTAGTCAAAGGACTACCAATCTTGAAGTTCAACAACAATACTTTGTGCCCAGCATGTGAATGTGGTAAACAAACTAAGGGTATCCATCCTCTGCTAGTTGATTCTTCAATTTTTGAACCTCTAGATCTCCTTCATATCGATCCCTGCGGTCCATCAACTGTCGCCACTCTTCACCAAAAGAAAGTCTTATATGTCAAGAGGACAGTGGGAGTCTTAAAGGTCTTGAAAGTCTCAAGAACTAATCAAGAATAAAACATGAAGTTCTTCACTAGCACACGACTTGAGGTTTATAACCTATCGTGTTGACATAGTTTGTGCCCATTCCAGTTAAAGTTGGCTTTGCATATGAGTTCTTAGAGTTCTCAATTTGTTGCACAACAACTTGGAAGCAATGGCAGGCCCTTGAGCTGCCAGGTGGCAAGAAATTAAGATTGAGTTCACTCCATATGAGTTTGGATTTGTCAATATCCTTGCCTTATGACTATGGTTTTGACAATTCACATGGATAAGAACACATACACCATTAAATCTAAGTGTCATAAGGTTTCTCTCCGATTCATGAAAATGATGGTGAGGAAACACTTTCACTAAGTAGATTTTAGCTAGATAGCAATTGTGATATTTGCATTCTCAAAGTCGTTAGTGGAGCGTGTGTGGTTTACCGGCACACTAACCTGGACTTGTGAGAAGTGGCAAAAAGGTCTAACCATTACGATTACGGCATCCCTCTTCATAATTGTTTAGACACACAAGTGTGATATCTAAGGGAAGGTGTATGATTTTGATAAAGTTTTATCAAAACAATCTAGTATCAGAAATCTGAACTTTGGTAAGAAAGTCAGCTGATTTCTGAGTACATGTCAAAGCTAGTGGGAGCATAAGTGTTATGCTAATAATCATCATGTTAGTGGGAGCATGATAATTATGATAAGTATTGCAAGTTAGCAATGTTAATTATAGAAAACAAAAGTTTCAATTGGGAAAGAGTTGTTTTGCTATAAATAAGGGAGAGAAAATTATTCTTCATCTCAAATCTATAAGCTTAGATCGTGAGGTTTTAATCATTTAGTCAAGGATATATATATGAATTTCATGTTGGAATGGCTCAACATAAGGAAATTTTGTATATGGGTCCATTATTTGCGTTCTAAAATTCAATTATGATTACGGCATCCCTTTTTCATAATATGAATTATGAGAACTTGGCAAATTGAAATGGACATAATATAGCAAAAGACTGGTTTAATCTTTATGTGAGACATCATGAATCGTGTCCCATATGCTTCGGATATAGGATCGATTACATGTGCTATATTCATCCTTTCTAAAATTTTCCAAATGCCTAGGGCATTAAGAAGGGAAAAGGTTTGGAACTGGATATGACTAAAAGGATTAAACAACTGTCGAGGACAATCTAAGGTTCACCAAAGATTGGTTGCTCAAGGACAGTTGGAAGTATAGTGATAATTCTGGAAGGACCATATTGACATAGTCTGTAAGGAGGCAACTCTTGTTCAGAAGTGATAGTCAAAATGGAATCTGGAAATGTTTCAAAGTTAGAATTTTCAATCTGTTTAAGATTAAGAAACTTAATGCAAGAAGGATGTTTCCAAGGAGCTGATCTCCTATGGAATACTCTGTAATGATTGTTGTCAAGTTTTTCTGACTTTGTGCATAATCATTACAAGAGGATCAATGCATATAAGTTTAGAATCTAACAAATTTCAGTAAATGACATGAATTTGGAATTCTTGTATTTGCAGTAAGGATTTGGGAGTGTGAAAAGAGAATCATTGAAGTTATGTTCAATTGATTTATTTCACAAAGTAAAGATCATAGACAAACATAGTATGCAGACTTGGTGTATGGCATGACTAGTGTTTAGAGAAACATAGTGTACATGCTTGGAGCATGGGACAACTATTGTTTTAAATTCAAGAATAAAGTTGATAGCTGAAACAGTATACAATGAATAATGTGTAATCATATGGTGATAAATAAAAGGTGTTTTATTTATGTTCATAGGTTTTGATACCATATTGGATTCAATTATTATTGTGTTTCACTTTGCATGTTTTGACTTCTCGAATAAACTAGGTTATTCTTCCGGAATGACTAAGTTATTCAAACCATCCACAGTCGGTCATATGTTGGAAGTGGATATGAATTAAGACTGTCATGGGTTAGCTTGTAGAGGTCTAAGGTGTTGGACAAAGGGTTACAACACTCATGAGTGCTCATAAGTTCTGAGTATTGGATTCAACCCACGCTAATTGGAATCACTTCATGGATTTTATCACGAGTGATCATGAGACGATAATATCTTATATTCTTCAAACCTAGAGATATGAGTTGTTACCATGAGTTGGTTGTATATTGATTGCACGAAAACGCATTTGGTAACTCGGTGCTATAAAACGTGTCTTTGTGTATGATTCAACAAGTAGTAGAACAAGCCATATGAGTCGAAGTTTATCCATTCCTTTTACCTTCGGGATAAAAGCGATATCTGTGGGCCCCTCGATGATTTGATGATGACAAATGGAAGTGCTCGGCCGGGCCAGGACTGATTTGATTTGTTCAATTAGTCAGTCGTCATAAATCGGAAATCGGGAAACAACAAATGGACAGAGAGAATGATTATATATCATGTCTCAGTCCATATGAGATCTAGAATGGAGGATTATATGATCCCTTATCTAATGGACAAGTCACTGACAAAGGTCAGAGTTCGACAGAAGCTTTTGAGAGCTATGATTGCCAGTCGGTTCTTGAAGTCATACGCAATATTAGTTTTAGACTTATCCAAGTGGGAGACTGTTGGATTAATGTCTAAGTCCATAACTATAATTGGTAAGACTTGACCCGACCCGACATGGTCCATTTGGGTTGCATGGCATCATGCACTTGGATAGACTATAATGAGAGAAATAAGACACTTATGGTTATTAATATATTATAAGTTCTAGTATATTAATAATAAGAATAATAAGATTATTTAATTAGTATTGATCAAGAATTAATCTAGGATTAATTAAGTGATCAAAAGAAGACTAATTAAATATATGGGTTGATTGTGTAAATCATCCATACTTGTATAGTGGGCTAATGCTCCATGGATAATCAAGTTGGGCTAAAACCCATAGGATGGTCCATGGATGATCCATGGTGTATTTGAACCCATGGATCCAAGGAAATGGAAAGTCGTGACAATTAGGGTTTACCCTAATTGTAACACTATATAAAGATCTTATTCTTGACAAAATCGACTACTATAGTGAGTAAAAGAAGGGCTAGCCGATTTCATGAAGTGTAGAATTCTCTCAAGTTATTCCAAGTGTATTTGGTGTTGTGTGAACCATTTGAGGTGTCACACTTGGGGCACTAGGCACTCAAGCTTCATGAAGACTTTCTATATCAAAGAGGTATGTATTCTATCTTGTTATATTGATGGTTTTGTATGCTAGATTAGGATAATACCTTGGAAGTTCTTATTTGCATGTATAATAGAGAAAACATAGATCCAAGGTATTTAGGGTTTCATGTACACTTAGGAGTGTTAGAATGCTCAAAACCCAACACCAACAAGGTTGCATTCTAGGTTCTTATATGGTGTACTAGACTAATAGTCGAAAGCTTTGACGTTAAATTCGATGACTATTATGTCTGCAACATTGCTCCTTCAACGGGAGCAAAGTTCATCCTCGACAGTGATATCCCAACCTCCTCGGGTCTATTAAACATAGTTGAAGTTAACTATGATGACCTCTTTGATCCCGCAGAGATAGTGCATCTTTTAGAAATTTTGGTGTATCTGGACTAATCATGTCTGAAGGAACGTCATTTAATAATTTCACCTTGTCGGTTGAGGGGGAAAGTTCAACTCCTTTGGAAGCTACAACCATCGAGGTTCCAGTACTTGAAGATGCTACTCCGACACCTATACACATCATGATCAATCCATAAAACGTGTCTGAATATTCTAAGAATGAAGAAGTTGAAAGGATCCAAGGATTATTAATCACTCATCAGTCAAGGGGGAACCGACGTCACTGGTTCAGGGGGAACCATCATTGGTTCATGGGGAAATCCCATCTTAAATCCAAGGGGACCTACCTTCTTCAAACAGAACCAAAGACTCCTACGATGTAGATGATATTCCCTCAAATGCATCTGCAGAACATCAACAATCTCGTCTACATATTTAGACGAAAGATCACCCACCGAGTCAAATCATTGGCAACCCATCTTCAGATATTCAAACTCATTCATCTTCTGATTTAAATAACCATTGTCATTATGCAATATTCATGTCATCATTCGAGTCACAAAAGAAGCACTTCAGGAGCCCGATTGGATCATTGCAATGCAAGAGGAATTGGTTGAGTTTGAACGAAATAAAGTTTGGAAATCGGTACCGCAGCCTAAAGGTCACACTGTTGTTGGTACAAGATGGATTTACAACAGCAAGTTAGATGAATCCGGTGTGGTAGTAAAAAAACACAGCACGCTTAGTTGCAAAGGGTATAGTCAACTTCAGGGTGTTGACTACGATGAAACATATGCACCAGCTACAAGGATGGAAGCCATACGTATCTTCTTAGCATATGCAGCTCATAAAAGCATCAAGGTCCATCAGATGGATGTGAAGAGTTATTTCCTTAATGACGAACCAAAAGAGGAAGTGTATATGCAACAACCTCCATGGTTTGAAAGCTCAGAATTTCCAAATCACTGTTACAGGCTGGAGAAAGCGGTCTACGGGTTAAATCAGACACCTAGAGCTTGGTATGAGACTTTGTCTGAGTTTCTTGTCATCTTCGGGTACAAAAGAGGTGTGATAGATCCCACTATGTTTAGACGAGAAAATGGCAAACACTTGATGCTCGTTTAAATTTATGTGGATGATATCATCTTCGGTTCAACGGATCAGGGAATGTTGCATGAATTTGCAAAGCTCATGACAAGCAAGTTTCAAATGAGCATGAATAGAGAGATTAATTTCTTTCTGGGTCTTCATATTAAACAGGTTCCTCAATACATTCATCCATTAGGAGAAATACACCACTGAATTATTGAAGAAGTTTTCAATGGATAATTGTTCCTCAACAAAGGTCCCTATGGACTTCGTGTATAAAATCTCAGCTGACCCTACCGGAGACTCAGTTGATCACAAAATATATCAAGGAATGATTGGCTCATTGATGTACCTCACATCTAGTCGACCGGATATTATGTCTACCACGGGTTTATGTGCTAGATACCAGGCTGCTCCCAAAGTATCTCACTTGACCGTAGTCAATCAGATATTCAGGTATCTAAAAGGAAGTAAAGCCTTGGGCATTTGGTACCCTGCGGGTAAAGACTTCAGTCTTCAGGCATTTACAGATGCAAATCATACCAGGTGCATATTCAATCGGAAGAGCACTTCGGGTGGATGTTAGTTCTAAGGTAGATGATTAGTTAGCTGGTCTTCAAGGAAACAAAAATGTGTTTCATTATCCACCGCAGAGGCAGAATATGTGGCCGCAGCTAGTTGCTGCTCCCAACTCCTTTGGATGACGACACAATTTTTAGACTACGGGTACAGGATGCTGTGGGTACCCATCTATTGTGATTCAGAGAGTGTAATAGCGATTTCTCATAATCCTATTCATTACTCAAAGACGAAACACATAGAACTACGTTATTAATTCATCAAAGATGACATCCTCAAAGGTAATATTGAACTTATTTTTGTTCTAAATCACGAGGAAATAGCTGACGTTTTCACCAAGGCACTCAACTCCACAAAACTGAATGGATTTTTGGAAAAGTTAGGGATGATGAATCCTGACCCGCAGTTTCTTCTTGAAAGGATAGATACCACATATCTTATTACATCTTCGGGTGTGAATAAACTGCTTCCTTTCTTTTCAAATCAAAACTCTTGAAGCACTTTACCCACTGCTTTTTTTCTTTCTATAATAATTGATGTAGTATATATTTCCTAATTGCTCCTCATTGCACTTTGTATACTGAAGTCATTTATAATCTATATACTCCTCGGGTCTCTTTATTTCTTTTATTTCTAACCTTTATGATATAGTTTGTCTTCAACTCCAATCTCCTACAAATGTATTTAGAAACCCGCAATCATCATCTCACAGATTCATTAAATGACGATGTGTTCTACTTAATGAAATTAAAACATTATTCAAACATTCAATTTTTCGCACATCATTTTTTAGACATTTTTCAAGAGACTTTCCTCAGTCAGACCTATTATTGGATAAAAATAAATAACCTGATTTTCTATAAATGAAATCTTTTTGAAAATCATTTTCACTCATCCAATCACATCAAGCAACCATTGGGGTCTAATCCATTCCACTTCCCATTTATACAATGGACAAAACTATTTCTCACCCCATGATTAAACGACGTGTCATCATGGGCCTGCAAAACCATACATGCTCCTCTTTTCTCGACGAATTAAATCTGATAATGAGAAAAACTCAAATGTTTTTAGCTTTAACAACTGTAATTAAATAAGTATCAATAATTTTTGAAATTCGGAGGTATAAAAACCTTTTTTTTCCAAGATAGCTTTTACGATTTCTACACTTTGAACAAACGAACACTTTCTTATTCTTCATCTTCTTGCAAAAACTATTTCAAGCAAGTTCTTCAAACTTTTCTGCAACAATGGTGAGATCCTGTTTGTCGACGAAACAATCCAAAGCTTCTGGTTCAACTATTGGATATAGTGTCTAAGTCCATAACTTTATTTGGTATGTACTTGATCCGACCCGGCATGGTCCATTTGGGTTGCATGGCATTGTAATACTTGGATAAACTAAATGAGAGAATATGGCACTTATTATTATTAATATATTATAAGTTCTAATATATTAATAATAGTATTATTTAATTAGTATTTGATCAAGTATTAATCTAGTATTAATTTGGTGATCAAAGTGAGACTAATTAAATATATAGGGTTGATTATGACAATCATCAAATCTTTTATGGTGGATTAATGATCCATGGTTTATGGGTTATGGATGTAACCATTTGGAGCTCCATGGATAGTCCATGGGAGTTACAAACCCATGGGTCATGAGAAATGAAGAGTCATGAAAATTATGGGTCTTCTTAATGAAACCCTAATTGTGACACCACTATAAAAGGAACCCTTTGGCTAGTAAAATCAGACCTAGTAAGGTTACTAGAGAGGGCATAACTGATTTTGAGTGCTAGAAGTATACTCTCAAGTTATTCCAAGTTTTCAGGTGTTGTGTGAAGCATTTGAGGCATAACATTTGGGGTGCTAGGCTCACAAAGTCTTGATGGAATCCAAGCAACAACAAGGTATGTATTTCTACTAGTTTTATGTTTTATGTAATCCCCATGCCATGCTAGTTAGGATATAACCTTGAAAAAGAAATTTGCATGTATATAGAGAAAACATAGATTCAAGTTTATTAGGGTTGCATGTACACTTAGGAAGTGTTAGAATGCTCAAAACCCATCAGTGGTATCAGAGCCTAGGATTGTTTTCTGTATACTTGATGCAAAACTGCTTGAAAATCGAAAAAACTGCTCACTGTCGACTGGACTCGCCGAGTTCATGGGGAGGACTCGCCGAGTCCATGTACAAATTCATCCTACTCGTCGAGTAGGATCATGCACTCGACGAGTAAATGTGTGCTGGGCAATCTTTTCGTGTTTTGTTGCTGGAAATGGATTAGAATCATTATCCCAATCTGTTTTGGACTTGTAAAATCTGTTTTTCAAAAAATGATAATGAATATGTTAATCCATTTTACATGACTTTTAACAATTTCAAAGTATTATATATTCTTATATGATTCTTGAAATTGCTTGACATGAATTTGTGTTCTTATGAGTTTTTAGAAGATCATAGGAATTATGTGTAACCACCATGTGTGTTTAATTCTTGATCTTAATTGCATTGATGGTGTCCATAACTTGTCCTCAAGTTATGGATAACCAAAAGTCACTTCTTTTAATTGTGATTAAAGAACTAAAGAGGTTTCATAAAATGAAGAGTCTTCATTTTTATGAACCATTAAAACTCATAAGTTACAAATTGAAGAGACTTGGAATAGTTTCAATTATTGCCCTCAGGTTTTGGAATTTGAAAAGTCTTACACTCTAATACTTTAATTCCAAATTAAACCTTAGATTTTTAAAAAGTTTAAAAATCAACACTTATACTATTATTCTAATTTTATTATATAGATATGTATAAGAATATGTCGTTCTTACCGTTAGTAGGCCTCATTCTCGAAGCCGGTCTATAAGGGGGTATAAGGTTGTTGCCTATAAAATGGTGACTTAATGGGTGTCTACTCTCACCCACCGCTTCCTTGATCGGTGGAGGGTCGTTAGCCGAACGGGTAGGATATGACTTTAAATTCTCATTAAAAGTATAACGAATTATAAATTAACTATACAATATAAATTCCCAATCTTAGTTACTTTAGGAAAATGTGAATTTGGTGCTAGCCCATAAAATTACACTTTGTACCATACCAAGTCGTTAGTGGAGCGTGTGTGGTTAACCGACACACTAACATGGACTAGTAAGAGTGGCAAAGGGTAACTTGACTTTATTATAGATCGGTGCAGCGTGTGTGGTTAACCGACACATCGATTAGGTAATATTGTTAAGGGTACCAAGTCAATTTGTATGGTTATTTACACTTTGTTTGTGATCCTCGGCATCCCAGTCACAAATTTGAGAGTGCACATTCGAGATTCAAACATGCCATTGAAAAGTTCAATGTATCTCAAAAGATCTAGGAGTTTCAAAACCAATAAAACCTAATAATAAAATATTTCGTCTTATGGTGGAAATTGGTAAATCGTCATTTACCTACCTTCAAATATTTTATAGTGTGGATTACGGCATCCCTCTTCCACCTATAAATAGTTTGCTGGATCCTAGCCTTAATATTTCATTTGGGTGACTTATGAAGGATTCTTAATCTAATGAAACTTATCTTCCTTTTATTCTAGATGTCTTCCAATAACGCTACTGGCTCAAACCCTACAGGCTCCTTTCCCTTATGAACTTGGGTGGTAAGGTCATCTTTGATGGATCCAACTTTAATGAGTGGATCAGAAACATCAGGATGATTACCCGCTATGAGGACAAAGAATATGTCCTTGACAGGGAGCTTAAGGTTGTTAATGAAGCCACTGCTACTCCTGAAGAGCTTGCGGAGTTCATTGCGCATGAGAAGGATGCCACCAAGGTGTCCTGCATCATGATGGCCACAATGACTCCGGAACTCCAAAAATCTTATGAAGATTTCTACCCCTATGAGATGCACCTAGATCTGATGGAAAGGTACCATCAGAGCGCGCATCAAGAGAGGTATGAAATCATTTCCTCCATGATAACAGCAAGGATGAAGGATGGTGAACCCATCACCGGTCACTTGCAGAAGATGCAGAGGTTCGCTGACCGGTTGCTAAAGCTCAATGTTGACTTCCCTGAGGAATTGGCGATTGACATCATTCTCCATTCCTTACCTCCAAGTTATGATCAATTCCATATGACTTATCATATGAACAAGGATGAAGTCACACTTAGCAAACTTCAAGGACTCTTAAGGACAGCTGAAAATGGCCTTAAGAGTAAAGTGGTTTCTACTTCTAATCCTTTAACAGTCCCTGTTCTTGCAATTGAGCAAGGGAAGGGTAAGAAGAGGAAAAGCCCTTCAAAGGGTACCAAGGGTAAGACTCTTGATGGTTCCTCTTCAAGTGGGACAAAGAAAGGTCCCATTACTCCTTCTTCGAACCCAAAGGAAGCACAGTGCTTCTATTGCCAAGATAAGGGACACTTCAAGCGAAGCTGCGCCAAATATCTGCAAGATGTAAAGGATGGGAAGGTTAAACCCACCCATTCAGGTATTTACACAATATTGTCTAACAACTCATCTAATTCTAATTCTTGGGTGCTTGATACAGGGTGTGGTATTCACATTTGTACTGATTTGCAGGCACTAAGAAGAAGTGAGCAAGTGGAGCACGGGAAGATAAACTTAGTCATGGGCAACAAAAAAGCATCACGTGTTACCAAGATAGGATTTTATTCTTTATTGCTTAATAATGGGTTAATCTTAGATTTGAATAAGTGTTGTTACTCGCCCGAAATGGCGAGAAATAATATTTCTTTTCATGGCTTGTACAAACAAGGTTTTACATTTTCATTTGATAATAAAAAATGCTGCTATTAATGTTTATTACAATGATGTATTTTACTTTAAAGCAATACCTTGTGATGGTGTATATGAAGCTGTGAATGTTGTAGATAATTTAGGAAATAATGTGTTGTATATTGATTCTTCTGATAGCTTGGACAAAGCGTCCTTGTGGCATTGTCGTCTTGTACATGCTAACAAGAAGCGCATAGGCCAACTCCAAAAGGCTGGAGTCTTGGAATCATTCGACCTCAAGTCAGATGATAGTTGCGAGTCTTGTTTACTTGGAAAAATGACAAAGTCGCCCTTCACCGGTACTTGTGATAGGGGTGAAGGTTTGTTGGACCATGTACACACGGATGTGTGTGGGCCCTTCAGAGTTGCTACAAGGGATGCTAAGCTTTATTATGTGACTTTTACTGATGATTACAGTAGATATGGATATATTTACTTAATCAAGCATAAGTTAGAAACCTTTGAAAAGTTCAAAGAGTTTAAGCAGGAAGTTGAGAATCAATTGGGCAGGAACATCAAGATGCTCCGATCCGATCAGGGAGGAGAGTATCTTAGCATTGAGTTCCTTGACTATCTTAAGGAATGTGGATTGTCTCACAATTGACACCTCCCAGGACACCACAGTTCAATGGTGTGGCTGAGAGGCGCAATCGAACCTTGTTGGATATGGTTCGTTCCATGATGAGTCGAGCTTTGTTACCAATCTCTTTCTGGGGGTATGCCTTAGAGACTGCCGCCCATATCCTTAATCTAGTCCCTACTAAAAAGGTTGCCAAAACACCTCACGAGATGTGGACTGGGAAAGTACCCAATTTGGTCCACATCAAGATTTAGGGTTGTGAAGCTTTTGTGAGGCGTGAGACTCATGACAAGCTTGAACCCCGAAGCGAGAGGTGTATTTTCATCGGCTACCCACAGAGATCCTTTGGTTACCTCTTCTACAGAGCCAGTGATAATGTGGTCTTTGTAGCAAGAATAGGAGTCTTTCGTGAGAGAGAAATCATAAGCCAAGGGGACAGTGGGAGGAAAATTGACCTTGAAGAGCTTCAAGAGTCAAGTGGTGAGGGAACCTCAAATGTTGTCAGCCAACCTGAGGAGGAAACTCCTGTTGAGCCGATAGATGATTCTGTACCTCCAAGACGTTCCACTAGGGTGAGGAACACACCTGAATTTTATTATGGTTATCACATCACCACTGAATGTGATACAGTTATCAGTGATAGTACACTGATAGATTTGGATGAACCTAATAATTATAAGGAAGCCATGGCAGGCCCTGAGTCTGCGAAATGGAAGGAGGCTATGGACAGCGAGATTCAGTCCATGTATGACAATCAAGTTTGGAACTTTGTTGAAAATGTACCAGGTCGTAAGACAGTTGGGTGCAAATGGATCTTCAAGAAGAAGACCGACATGGATGGGAAAGTACACACTTATAAAGTGCGACTGGTTGCGAAGGGCTTTAATCAAACTCCGGGAGTTGACTATGATGAGACCTTCTCACCAGTAGCTAAGATTAATTCTATTAGAGTGTTGTTAACCATAGCTGCATCTCATGACTATGAAATATGGCAAATGGATGTTAAAACCGCTTTCCTTAATGGGAAGTTGGCTGAGGATGTTTACATGTCTCAGCCAGAGGGTTTTGTTGATCCAAAATACCCTAAAAGAGTGTGTAAGCTTGAAAAATCCATTTATGGATTGAAACAAGCATCTCGTAGATGGAATCTTTGCTTTGATGAGAAAGTCAAAGAGTTTGGCTTTTCTAGGAGTGAGGATGAGTCTTGTGTGTATGTCAGGGCTAGTGTGAGCATAGTTAGCTTCTTGGTGTTGTATGTGGATGACATACTTCTCATAGGAAATGACATCCCAACTTTGCAGGAGGTTAAGGCCTGGCTTGGGAAGTGTTTTGCAATGAAGGACCTTGGGGAAGCTGCCTATATCCTAGGGATAAGGATATTGAGAGATAGGAGTAAGAGACTAATTGGACTTAGTCAAAGTACTTATGTGGATAAGATACTGAAGAGGTTCAGTATGCAAGATTCCAAGAAAGGAGAGTTACCAATCCAGAGTAATGCCAAGCTAAGTAAGACTCAGAGTCCGAGTACAGAGGCTGAGATAGCTGAGATGAGTCAGATACCATATGCCTCCGCTGTGGGCTCGATCATGTATGCTATGACTTGTACTCGCCCTGATGTGGCTTTTGCTTTGAGCATGGTCAGTAGATATCAAGGGAACCCTGGCAAGGCACACTGGACAGTGGTAATGAACATTCTCAAGTATTTGCGGAGGACTAAGGACTGGGTCCTTACCCTCGGAGGCAGTGATGACTTGAGAGTGGAAGGATATAGTGATGCTAGCTTTCAAACTGATAGGGATAATTTCCGCTCTCAGTCAGGCTGGGTCTTTATCCTAAATGGAGGAGCAATTACTTGGAAAAGTTCCAAGCAGGAGACAGTAGATGATTCGACTTGTGAATCAGAGTACATAGCAGCAAGAGAGGCAGCAAAAGAGGCGATATGGCTGAAGAACTTCATCGGAGACCTTGGAGTTGTGCCAGCTATAAAGGAGCCAATGGAAATTTTCTGTGACAGTGAAAGTGTGGTTGCTTTGGCAAAAGAACCAAGAGATCACGGGAGATCTAGGCACATTGACAGAAAATATCATTTCATCAGACATAGAATAGAAGAAGGACTCCTCGTGGCAAAGAGGGTATCATCAGATGAGAACCCGGTAGATCCCCTCACGAAGGGACTGAGCAGGGTTAAGCATTTACAGCATGCAAGGCGCATTAGGCTGAAGGATGATATTAGTTTCAATAATTAGATTCCTGAAACTTGTAAAATGTAATTGACATTTGATGATAAATAAAAGTTGTTATTTATTTATGAGTAAGGTGTTACTATCTTGTGTTGATTGTTTACTATGTTTCAATTTTGCATGTTTTTACTTCCAGAATAATCATGTTATTATTCAAACCATCCACAATCTGTCAAACTTTGGAAGTAAGTATTGATTCAAGACTGTCATGAATTTGGCTTGTATGATTTGTCTAAAGTGCTTTAGACAATGCAATGGTTGCTATAACATTCATGAGTACTCATAAGGGCTGAGTATTGGATTCAAACCACGCTCACTTGCATCACTTCATGGAATTTATCTCGAGTGATCGTGAGACAGTAGTATCATATAAATCTTCAAACCTAGAGATATGAGTTGTTGACTATGAGTTGGTTATTCATTGATTGTACGAAAACGCATTGGTAACTCGATGTTATAAAACGTGCCTTTGTGAGTAATTCAACGAGTAGTTAGTACAAGCATATCAGTCGAAGTTTATTTGTTCCTTGTAGAAATAGAAGCGATATATGGGCCCCTGATGATTTGGTTTTGACCTATGTACCGGGCCCGGTCAGAACCTAATTGATGTGTTCAATTTAGTTCTATGTCGAAACAAATTGGAGATCGAGAAACAAATGTTGGACAATCAGTAAGACCATGTTCCATGTGTTTGTCCGGCTGATATCATGAGAGCATAGGATTATATGATCCCTTATCTTAAATGGCATATCATTATCATCTCAGTTCCGAGAGACTTTGAAAGAGATACGATTGCTAGTCGGATTTTGAAGTCATATTTGCAAATATAGTTATTAGACTTATCCAAGTGGGAGACTGTTGGATATAGTGTCTAAGTCCATAACTTCATTTCGCATGTACTTGATCCGACCCGGCATGGTCCATTTGGGTTGCATGGCATTGCAATACTTGGATAGACTAAATGAGAGAATATGGCACTTATGATTATTAATATATTATAAGTTCTAATATATTAATAATAGTATTATTTAATTAGTATTTGATCAAGTATTAATCTAGTATTAATTTGGTGATCAAAGTGAGACTAATTAAATATATAGGGTTGATTATGACAATCATCAAATCTTTTATGGTGGATTAATGATCCATGGTTTATGGGTTACGGATGTAACCATTTGGAGCTCCATGGATAGTCCATGGGAGTTACAAACCCATGGGTCATGAGAAATGAAGAGTCATGACAGTTATGGGTCTTCTTAATGAAACCCTAATTGTGACACCACTATAAAAGGAACCCTTTGGCTAGTAAAATCGGACCTAGTAAGGTTACTAGAGAGGGCATAACCGATTTTGAGTGGTAGAAGTATACTCTCAAGTTATTCCAAGCTTTGTGGTGTTGTGTGAAGCATTTGAGGCACAACAATTGGGGTGCTAGGCTCACAAAGTCTTGAAGGAATCCAAGCAACAACAAGGTATGTATTTCTACTAGTTTTATGTTTTATGTAATCCCCATGTCATGCTAGTTAGGATATAACCTTGAAAAAGAAATTTGCATGTATATAGAGAAAACATAGATTCAAGGTTATTAGGGTTGCATGTACACTTAGGAAGTGTTAGAATGCTCAAAACCCATCAGTGGTATCAGAGCCTAGGATTGTTTTCTGTATACTTGATGCAAAACTGCTTCAAAAACGAAAAAACTGCTCACTGTCGGCTGGACTCGCCGAGTTCATTGGGAGGACTCGCTGAGTCCATGCACAAATTCATCCTACTCGTCGAGTAGGATCATGAACTCGACGAGTAAGTGCTTGCTGGTCAGTCTTTTCGTGTTTTGTTGCTGGAAATGGATTAGAATCATTATCCCAATCTGTTTTGGACTTGTAAAATCTGTTTTTCAAAAAATGATAATGATTATGTTAATCCATTTTACATGACTTTTAACAATTTCAAAGTATTATGTATGCTTATATGATTCTTGAAATTGCTTGACATGAATTTGTGTTCTGATGAAATGGTGACTTAATGGGTTGTCACTCTCACCCACCGCTTCCTTGATCGGTGGAGGGTCGTTAGCCGAACGGGTAGGATATGACTTTAAATTCTCATTAAAAGTATAATGAATTATAAAGTAACTATACATTATAAATTCCCAATCTTAGTTACTTTAGGAAAATGTGAATTTGGTGCTAGCCCATAAAATTACACTTTGTACCTTACCAAGTCGTTAGTGGAGCGTGTGTGGTTAACCGGCACAATAACATGGACTAGTAAGAGTGGCAAAGGGTAACTTGACTTTATTATAGATCGGTGGAGCGTGTGTGGGAATTTATAAGGGGATAAGGATATTGAGAGATAGGAGTAAGAGACTAATTGGGCATAGTCAAAGTACTTATGTCGATAAGATGCTGAAGAGGTTCAGTATGCAAGATTCCAAGAAAGGAGAGTTACCAATCCAGAGTAATGCCAAGCTAAGTAAGACTCAGAGTCCGAGTACAGAGGCTGAGATAGCTATAACAACCCGAACTTTCATATCACTTCTTGTAACTCAAATTGTAATCCAACTCGATCAACCAAACGCCGTTTCCAAATCCGTTTCCGATTTCGTAAATTAATTAAGTCATTAACTTGTATTAACCTAAAATGACTTAATGGGTCTCTTAATGCCATTTGAAATCATTCTAACACCCCATAATAGTCATCGGAATAATTCTAGAATCGACCACATCGGGTTACGGCAACTTGGTCGGGTGCGACCAAAAGCCCCGCATAACACCGATATCGGGTAGAATTCCGTCATGTCTAATTCCCGAGCACTATATAAGTGATTCAAAGCTTTCATTTGAAGCTTTTGGCCATTCTTCCATAAACACTTCCAACCTCTCTCCTCATCCATAATCAAAGGTCCAAAAACAAAGATTTAAGGCTCCAAATCAAAGAGGTAACATCCCTAACTTGTTATCTAACCTCTTTAGCCTTCAAATTGATGTTTAAATTGAGTTTTAGGACCTAGAACATGTGTTTACGGCCAAGTATCAAGCTTGGGCTGTAAACACTTAATATAGGGGTTTTTAAGCCAATTAACCCTTCCAAATCATTGTTGGGACTTAGATATGACTTTGAGGCTTACAAATTGGGACTTGAAACACTTAAAACATGAATTTTGAAGGACAAAAGAGAGTTTATGGCCAAGGATTGTTGTTGGGCCGTAAACTCCTCAAAAACGGGGATTAAACACCTTAAATCATGTCTAAATGCCTTGTAACTCAACCAATAGCCTTGTGGTAAATCCTAGATCCATCTAAAAATAGTTTGGGGGTTTATAACACATCAAAATACCACATATAGGATTTTACGGCCTAGGCACATACCCTTTGGGCGTAAACTCATGAAACCATGCCAAATGATGCCCCTAATTCACCCAAAGGCTTGGAAAAATTTCTAGAAATCACATGTGATTGTTTTAAGTGTCAAAAATTAATTATTCATGAACATAGGAGAGTTTACAGCCAGAGAACATATGTATGGGCCATAAACTCCTAATTTGATGTTATTTGATGTCCAAAAGTGATACAAAGCCTTGGAAAATTAATTAGAATCACATGTGATTACTCCTTGTACCTCAAATCAATTTTTCTTGAATCTAGGAGAGTTTACGGCCGTAAACTCCAAGTTTACAGCCGTAAACTACCTTTTAAGTGGTATTAATTCATTCAAATTATTCTAAGGCATTTTAGTAAATCATTCCAACAATCCCCAAGTCCAAACAAGCCATTAAACCCTCAAAATCACACCAACATGAGTTTACGGCCGTAAACTCATGTATGTGTGTGTTTTGTGGCCGTAAACTCCTTAATATGTTTACTTTTGGGGAGTAAACTCAAATCCCAAGTCCCTAGTGTCATTACACGTCCGAAGATGTCACCCAGGTCACTCCAAACGTTCGTTTTGAGGTGTTTAACCTCGTTGGAGTGTAATGTTCCATATAATTAGTAATTGTAAATCTAATTAGATATATATGGGCATTATTTCATTTTACATAGGGACCTCACGAGTAATCAAGCCCCGAACCAACGTCTAGTATCCGAAACCGTCGCATTTCCGAGACTGGTGAGTTCATACCCCTACCCTTTTTCACTGTTTTCACTGTTTTCAGGGGGGAACACAAGCAAAGTACAAGGGTTTCTTGTACTCAAAAACTTGTTTTCGTGTGTGTGTTTCACATTTTATATGCTTTTAATATTGATTGATACAACTGGTAACCATTCGAGCATGCAGAACACGTAAACATTTATTTGTGAAATGGGTTTTATAACTGTTATGTTTTATATATTTCACAAATTTTTTCCACATTTTATCAGTTAAAAGCATGACATTAGAATATATGAACATGAAATTTGTACGTTGTGTTGTCCTCGGTAACACTCCACAAAGATACGCGAGTGAAGGATTATCATATTATTACTAGTAAATTTGTTATTCCTGTATGATTTGAGACATGTCCTCGGCGAACACTCCACAGAGATACGCGAGTGGAGGACTACACCCGTAACCAGAATCTCTGGGATTTAGAGAGTGTATCTTGAGTGTATAGATCTATACGGGGTTGACTACCCCACACCTGGCTGCTAGCTACAGCCGAACCGAAATGGTTCAAGGGTGACGAAAGTCATAAGGATGTCGACTACTTATTGCCACAGGTTCAGTCTATAGTATGGTTATGGAACTCGCAATTAGGATAACAGAGATTTACTTATAGTAATAATGAACAACTTTGTACACTTCACAAGATAACCAGGTTTCGGAATACATCTTTTACATTGATAACCAACATTCAGGAAAGTATGAGACTTTCCTGGGAAACCTTGTACATAACCAGGTCTAACAGAATACATCTTTACAATAAAAACCAACATTCAGGAAAGCATGGGGCCTTCCTGGGGAACATATACATAACTAGAAAAGTGTAACAAAACAGATAACATTACATCTTTTACAATTGATAACTCACAATCAGGAAAGTATGGGACTTTCCTGGAGATACATTGGAACTCAAACAGAACAGTTTAACAAACCGGATAATCAAACCATACATTTTTCACATGAGTAAATGTGTTTTCAGTGTACAAACCTACTATACTTTGTAATTGTGAAACAACAATCTACTTTTAAGAAAATGTGGAATTTTCTTGGCGTGTGTTACATTTTCAGAAACAGAAAGGAAACATGAACATTTTCCAAAACAAAAACTACTTATGAACTCACCAGCGTTATGCTGATTTTCAAACCGCTTGTGTTCTCAGGTCAACGTTAGAACAGGTACTGGAGATCCTTTTTGCTCGAAGTCGGAGTACTCAGAAGACCCGTTTCATTTTGTTTATATACATATATATATATATATATATATATATATATATATATATATATATATATATATATATTATGTAACACAACTGTACAACTTTACTTTTGAAAACAATTGTAAAACTTTTATATGTAATGTAATGGTTGTTCTACTTTACTTACTATGTACATTGGATTTGATACTCAACGTGGAGTCAACCCCGGAAATGTTTTCGCCTTCGGTTTTCGGGGTGTGACAGATTGGTATCAGAGCCCTTGTTTATAGTGAATAAAGTATACCAAACCTTACATGGTATAAAACTATAAAAAATAAAGGGCCTAAGTGCTCTGAAATAAAAGTATCTTCAAACTATAAGTATTTTCAAAAAGTATGTAAGTATACCGAGCCGTCGAGATCCGTAATTACAAGTAGAAAAAACATAAGTAAATGGGTGTTGTGTACTGTGGTTAAACCTGGGCAGTTATGTAGTCGTGTCTAGGGTCAATATAGCTTGGCCGACTATATTCATTCGAGACACGGCCAACATGTGCTTGGGAGTGACTATAGTATGCGGCATGCCTAAAACTTACCCTAATACCACAAACATCGCGCCAGTGTAGTAACGAATCATGAAATACTATGGGAGTGTTTCTCGAGCCAATGTTTTGTAAGAATCCTCGTTCACGTATAGATCCTTGATCATTTCATTAGCGATAGTTTACCTGCTTTGATAACTCTTTCCTGCTTTATCGCTTATTTGGAATAAATATCTGTCATATCTCTCGATTCAATTCAGAGGACTTATCATCCTCTCTTTCTTGATCTTATTAGATCAAGATGCCTCCCAGAAAGAGACCCAACTCAAAGACCAACAACCCTCCGCCACTACCTCCTCCTGAAATTGATCCCGTGTTATTCCAAACAGCTGTTACCGCCGCGGTGGCAGCTGCAATGTCCCAATTAAACACCCGTGGTTCGGGAGGTGGTACTCAAGATCAAGAAAGTAATCAGGAACACTGAAAGGAGGGTTCCTACAAGGACTTCATGAATGCGAAGCCTTCATCCTTCGATGGCACTGGTGGTGTCATTTCCTTGTCCCGATGGTTCGAGAAAATCGAATCCATCTTCGAAATCTGTGCATGTGCTGAGTCCGTTAAAGTCAAATTTGCAGCCTGTACCTTCAGTAATAAAGCCTTGACTTGGTGGAATGGCCGAGTCAAATCCTTGACCCTACCCGTAGCCAATGCCATGGGCTGGGACGCCATGAAAGAACTCCTCCTTGCCAAATACTGTCCCCGTGGTGAAATGCAGAAGCTAGAGCACGAACTCTGGAACCTGAAAATGAAAGGTTCCGACATTGCTGCATACATTTCCCGATTTGATGATCTCGCACTCCTTTTCCCTGGTGTGGTCACTCCTGAAAGCAAAAAGATCGAGAGGTTTATTTGGGGGCTAACCAATCCAACTAAAGGTCATGTCTTAGCTGCTCGCCCGGACACATATGATAGTGCTAAGACTTTAGCCCAAGCCATAATTGAACACAGTGATGATGTCGAGGAAACCACCACCGCCCCTGAGTCGACTAAAAGCAGCGGTGAGAAAAGAAAGTTCTGGAAGAAGAAGAAGGGTCAATCTTCTCAAGGATCCTCCAAAAGACAGCAAACAGTAGCAGTCCATGCTGCTACTACCCCCGCTGCTGCTGCTTCTGTTGTGGGATCTACAGCTCCAACTCCTACCTGCCGGTATGCTGGTAATCTCCCTCTCTGTAACAAGTGAAAGTATCACCACAACCCTGGCCCCTGTCGAGAACTTTCCTGTACAAATTGTGGTAAGAAGGGGCACACAGTCCGATTCTGCAAAGCTCCGGCCCAATCGGCCAATCAATCTTCGGGAGCAGGCGTTGGTCAAGGCTGCTAGAACTATGGTGAAGTTGGGCACTTTAAAAGGAACTGCCCAAAGAAGTCTACTGCTGACAACACCGGAAGGGTCCTCGCCATGGGACGGGAGGAAGCGGTCGCCGATCCCACTGTTGTCTCGGGTACGTTCCTTCTCGACAACTCATATGCTAATATTCTTTTCGATTCGGGTGCTGAGAGGAGCTTTATTAGTCATGCATTCAAACATAACCTAAAACATAATTCCTAACCTTTAACTGAAACGTTTACCGTCGAGATGGCTAATGGTGAGAAAGAAAGCGCGAGCGAAGTGTTCGTAGGTTGTACCCTTACCCTGAACGACCATTCGTTTCCTATCGATCTTATACCGGTATCCATAAAGAGATTTGATGTCATCATTGGCATGGATTGGTTGAGTCCTAATCATGAGGATATCCTTTGTTTCGAAAAAGCCATCCGTCTCAACCTTCCATCGGGTCAAACTCTAGTAATCTATGGCGATAAACTCAGTTCCAACCTTCGTATCATTTCCTGCATCAAAGCTCAGAAGCTCCTGCGAAAGGAGTGTATTGCATTCTTGGCCCATGTATTCAACGAGAAGTAGGAAGTTAAAGACCTCGCAAGCATCCCCAAAGTCTGTAACTTTCCTGACGTATTTCCCAAAGAGCTTCCAGGAATTCCTCCCGAATGTCAGGTTGAGTTTCGTATTGACCTAATTCCTAGAGCTACTCCTGTAGCGAAGTCTCCGTATCGTTTAGCTCCAGCAGAAATGCAGGAGTTATCTAGTCAACTCAACGAATTGCTCAGTAAAGGATTCATTAGACCGAGTTCCTCACCCTGGGGAGCTCCGGTATTGTTTGCCAAGAATAAAGATGGATCCTTTCAGATGTGTATCGATTATCGCGAACTAAACAAGTTGACTGTCAAAAACCGATATCCTCTTCCGCGAATAGATGACCTCTTCGATCAACTCCAGGGAGCCAGTTACTTCTCCAAGATAGACCTTCGGTCAGGGTACCATCAGCTACGAGTTCATAGTGATGCCCTTTGGTCTAACCAACGCACCGGCGGTGTTCATGGACCTGATGAACCGGGTGTGTTGTCCTTACCTGGACAAGTTTTTCATTGTGTTCGTTGATGACATACTCGTCTATTCCCGAAGCGAAGAAGACCACAAACAACATTTAAGGCTAGTGTTGGAAACCCTGCGATTCGAGAAGTTGTACGTGAAATTTTCCAAATGCGAGTTCTGGATTCGGAAGGTAACTTTCCTCGGTCATGTAGTAAGCGAGGAGGGTATTCATGTAGATCCTTCCAAGATAAAGGCGATAGAGACTTGGTCAGCACCGAAGACACCCACACAAATCCGGCAATTCTTGGGTCTCGCTGGCTATTATCAAAGATTCATCCAGAACTTTTCTAGAATCGCCAAACCCTTAACCACTCTAACACAGAAAGGTGTAACCTTTTGTTGGAGTGATAAGCAAGAAACCGCATTCCAGACGCTGAAGAAAGCCTTGTGCAGCGCGCCTGTTCTGTCCCTACCCGAAGGGACAGAGGACTTCGTTGTCTACTGCGATGCGTCTAATCAAGGCTTAGGCTGTGTGCTTATGCAAAGGGGAAAAGTAATTGCCTATGCTTCTAGACAGTTGAAAGCACACGAAGTCAACTATACCACACACGACTTGGAGTTAGGAGCCGTATTCTTTGCGTTGAAGATTTGGAGACATTACCTCTACGGAACCAAGTGCACGAGCTTCACCGATCACAAGAGCCTGCAACACATCTTTGACCAGAAAGACTTAAACATGAGACAAAGGTGATGGGTAGAACTACTCAGTGATTATGAGTGTGAAATCCGTTACCATCCCGGCAAGGCCAATGTGGTAGCAGATGCCCTTAGCCGAAAAGAGAGTGCAGGCCGTAAAGTGAAGAACCAGACGATGACCATCCATTCCAACCTACCCATGTAAATCCGAGAAGCCTAGTTAAAAGCCCTCAAACCTGAGAATGTGTTGACCGAAGCCTTGAGAGGAATGGAAAAGAAACTTGAGATCAGAGGTGACTGAGTCCATTGTTTCATGGATCGGATCTGGATTCCCAAGTTCAGAGGATTCAGAGAGATAGTTATGGAGGAAGCGCACAGAACCAGATACTCTGTTCACCCGGGCTCTGACAAGATGTACTTAGATTTCAAGAAGCAATATTGGTGGCCAAACATGAAGGCTGAAATAGCTACATTTGTGGGCAAGTGTCTGACTTGCGCCAAGGTAAAAGTTGAGCACCAGAAACGTTTAGGTCTACTCCAGCAACCTGAGATACCCGAATGGAAATGGGAGATGATCACCATGGATTTCATCACCAAACTACCCAAGTGTCCGAGTGGGTATGATACCATTTGGGTGATTGTCGATCGTTTGACAAAGTCCACTCATTTCGTTCCGATCAAAGAATCATACAAGATGGGTAGACTCACGCGGATTTACATCCAAGAAGTAGTCCGATTGCACGGTGTACCTGCGTCCATTATCTCTGATCGAGATAGCAGGTTTACCTCCCAATTTTGGCAGTCTCTTCAGAAAGCTCTTGGAACCAAACTTGATATGAGCACGACGTATCATCCTCAGACCGATGGACAAAGTGAGAGAACAATCCAAACCCTAGAGGACATGCTTAGGGCATGTGCCATTGACTTTGGAAAATCGTGGGACACACACCTACCTTTGATCGAATTCTCGTACAACAACAGTTACCACACCAGCATTAGGGCTGCCCCGTTTGAAGCCCTATACGGTCGCAAGTGCAGATCCCCTCTGTGTTGGGCTGAGGTAGGGGATACACAGTTAGCCAAGGGTCGAGTCCCGGGCAGTGCTCTCACTAGTCCTGAAATCATCCGTGAAACCACCGAGAAGATCATTCATATCCGAGAACGCTGAAAGCTTCACATGATCGCCAGAAGAGTTACGCTGATAACCGTCAGAAACCATTGGAACTCCAGGTTGGAGACCATGTCCTGTTGAAGGTCTCGCCCTGGAAAGGCACTGTACGCTTTGGTAAGCGTGGGAAACTTAATCCGAAGTACATTGGACCTTTCGAGATCCTCGCCAGGATCAGTCCGGTAGCCTATAAACTTAGTTTACCTCACGAGCTCAGTAACATCCACCCCGTCTTCCATGTTTCAAATCTCAAGAAGTGCCTATCCGATGAAACCCTAGTGATTCCTTTAGACGAGATTGAGATCGATGAAAACCCCAACTTCGTGGAGGAACCGATCGAAATCATGGATCGAGAAGTCAAACGTACGAAGCAAAGTCGCATCCCGTTAGTGAAGGTTCGCTGGAATGCCAAGCGGGGACCGGAGTTCACTTAGGAGCGGGAAGATTCGATGAGACAGAAGTATCCGCAACTCTTTCTAGATCCATGATTTGTATTTTGTCTTGTATCTTGTCTTGAATTTCGGGACGAAATTCCCTCTAATGGGGGGATAATGTAACAACCTGAAATTTCATATCACTTCTTGTAACTCAAATTGTAATCCAATTCGATCAACCAAACGCCGTTTCCAAATCTGTTTCCGATTTCGTAAATTAATTAAGTCATTAACTTGTATTAACCTAAAATGACTTAATGGGTGTCTTAATGCCATTTTAAATCATTCTAACACCCCATAATAGTCATCGGAATAATTCTAGAATCGACCATATCGGGTTACGGCAACTTGGTCGGGTGCGACCAAAAGCCCCACCTAACACCGGTATCGGGTAGAATTCCGTCGTGTCCAATTCCCGAGCACTATATAAGTGATTCAAAGCTTTCATTTGAAGCTTTTGGCAACTCTTCCATAAACACTTCCAACCTCTCTCCTCATCCATAATTAACGGTCCAAAAACAAAGATTTAAGGCTCCAAATCAAAGAGGTAACATCCCTAACTTGTTATCTAACCTCTTTAGCCTTCAAATTGATGTTTAAATTGAGTTTTAGGACCTAGAACATGTGTTTACGGCCAAGGATCAAGCTTGGGCCGTAAACACTTAATAATGGGGTTTTTAAGCCAATTAACCCTTCCAAATCATTGTTGGGACTTAGATACGACTTTGAGGCTTACAAATTGGGACTTGAAACACTTAAAACATGAATTTTGAAGGACAAAAGAGAGTTTACGGCCAAGGCTTGTTCTTGGGCCGTAAACTCCTCAAAAATGGGGATTAAACACCTTAAATCATGTCTAAATGCCTTGTAACTCAACCAATAGCCTTGTGGTAAATCCTAGATCCATCTAAAAATAGTTTGGGGGTTTATAACACATCAAAATACCACATATAGGAGTTTACAGCCTAGGCACATACCCTTTGGCTGTAAACTCATGAAACCATGCCAAATGATGCCCCTAATTCACCCAAAGGCTTGGAAAAATTTCTAGAAATCACATGTGATTGTTTTAAGTGTCAAAAATTAATTATTCATGAACATAGGAGAGTTTACGGCCAGAGAACATATGTCTGGGCCGTAAACTCCTAATTTGATGTTATTTGATGTCCAAAAGTGATACAAAGCCTTGGAAAATTAATTAGAATCACATGTGATTACTCCTTGTACCTCAAATCATTTTTTCTTGAATCTAGGAGAGTTTATGGCCGTAAACTCCAAGTTTACAGCCGTAAACTCCCTTTTAAGTGGTATTAATTCATTCAAATTATTCTAAGGCATTTTAGTAAATCATTCCAACAATCCCCAAGTCCAAACAAGCCATTAAACCCTCAAAATCACACCAACATGAGTTTACGGCCGTAAACTCATGTATGTGTGTGTTTTGTGGCCGTAAACTCCCTAATATGTTTAATTTTGGGGAGTAAACTCAAATCCCAAGTCCCTAGTGTCATTACACGTCCGAAAATGTCACCTAGGTCACTCCAAACGTTCGTTTTGAGGTGTTTAACCTCGTTGGAGTGTAATGTTCCATTTAATTAGTAATTGTAAATCTAATTAGATATATATGGGCATTATTTCATTTTACATAGGGACCTCACGAGTAATCAAGCCCCAAACCAACGTCTAGTATCCGAAACCGTCGCATTTCCGAGTCTGGTGAGTTCATACCCCTACCCTTTTTTCACTGTTTTTCACTGTTTTCAGGGGGGAACACAAGCAAAGTACAAGGGTTTCTTGTACTCAAAAACTTGTTTTCGTGTGTGTGTTTCACATTTTATATGCTTTTAATACTGATTGATACAACTGGTAACCATTCGAGCATGCAGAACACGTAAACATTTATTTGTGAAATGGGTTTTATAACTGTTATGTTTTATATATTTCACAAATTTTTTCCACATTTTATCAGTTAAAAGCATGACATTAGAATATATGAACATGAAATTTGTACGTTGTGTTGTCCTCGATAACACTCCACAAAGATACGCGAGTGAAGGATTATCATATTATTACTAGTAAATTTGTTATTCCTGTATGATTGGAGACACGTCCTCGGCGAACACTCCACAGAGATACGCGAGTGGAGGACTACACCCGTAACCAGAATCTCTGGGATTTAGAGAGCGTGTCTTGAGTGTATAGATCTATACGGGGCTGACTACCCCACACCTGGCTGCTAGCTACAGCCGAACCGAAATGGTTCAAGGGTGACGAAAGTCATAAGGATGTCGACTACTTATTGCCACAGGTTCAGTCTATAGTATGGTTATGGAACTCGCAATTAGGATAACAGAGATTTACTTATAGTAATAATGAACAACTTTGTACACTTCACAAGATAACCAGGTTTCGGAATACATCTTTTACATTGATAACCAACATTCAGGAAAGTATGAGACTTTCCTGGGAAACCTTGTACATAACCAGGTCTAACAGAATACATCTTTACAATAAAAACCAACATTCAGGAAAGCATGGGGCCTTCCTGGGGAACATATACATAATTAGAAAAGTGTAACAAAACAGATAACATTACATCTTTTACAATTGATAACTCACAATCAGGAAAGTATGGGACTTTCCTGGGGATACATTGGAACTCAAACAGAACAGTTTAACAAACCGGATAATCAAACCATACATTTTTCACATGAGTAAATGTGTTTTCAGTGTACAAACCTACTATACCTTGTAATTGTGAAACAACAATCTACTTTTAAGAAAATGTGGGATTTTCTTGGCGTGTGTTACATTTTCAGAAACAGAAAGGAAACATGAACATTTTCCAAAAAAAAAACTACTTATGAACTCACCAGCGTTATGCTGATTTTCAAACCGCTTGTGTTCTCAGGTCAACGTTAGAACAGGTACTGAAGATCCTTTTTGCTCGAAGTCGGAGTACTCAGAAGACCCGTTTCATTTTGTTTATATATATATATATATATATATATATATATATATATATATATATATATATATATATATATATTATGTAACACAACTGTACAACTTTACTTTTGAAAACAATTGTAAAACTTTTATATGTAATGTAATGGTTGTTCTACTTTACTTACTATGTACATTGGATTTGATACTCAACGTGGAGTCAACCCCGGAAATGTTTCCGCCTTCGGTTTTCGGGGTGTGACAATAGCTGAGATGAGTCAGATACCATATGCCTCCGCTATAGGCTCGATCATGTATGCTATGACTTGTACTCGCCCTGTTGTGGCTTTTGCTTTGAGCATGGTCAGTAGATATCAAGGGAACCCTGGCAAGGCACACTAGACAGCGATAAAGAACATTCTCAAGTATTTGCGGAGGACTAAGGACTGGGTCCTTACCCTCGGAGGCAGTGATGACTTGAGAGTGGAAGGATATAGTGATGCTAGCTTTCAAACTGATAGGGATAATTTCCGCTCTCAGTCAGGCTGGGTCTTTATCCTAAATGGAGGAGCAATTACTTGGAAAAGTTCCAAGCAGGAGACAATAGCTGATTCGACTTGTGAATCAGAGTACATAGCAGCTAGCGAGGCAGCAAAAGAAGCGATATGGCTGAAGAACTTCATCGGAGACCTTGGAGTTGTGCCAGCTATAAAGGAGCCAATGGAAATTTTCTGTGACAGTGAAAGTGCGGTTGATTTGGCAAAAGAACCAAGAGATCACGGGAGATCTAGGCACATTGACAGAAAATACCATTTCATCAGTGTTGGGTAGCGTAGCGTTGCAGTTTTGATGTATTGCGTCCATTGGGCTCGGTTAATAGTCCAAGTTTTGTTACTCCGGTTTGGGCCTGTCCAACCGTGAGCTGATAGGGTTTAGTATAAATTAATGTGCTTGCATGCATATTAGGTTAACGATCTAGAAGACAATAGCGATTACGATAGATCACAGATTATTACTTCATCGTTCTTGTAAACCCTAAATCCTCTACAGTAGAAGTTCTTTATCGAGCTCTGTTGAGGATTATTGATTAATCATTCGACACTCTTTGATCCATTATTGTGTTCTTGCTGTTTACTTGTTTATTATTTTACCTGTTTTAAAGATCTAATCGATCTTCAAGTTAGTTTTTAACTCATCAATTGGTATCAGAGCAGGAGGCTGTGTAAATCATACACTTCTTTTCTGTGAAAAAGGTTTCGATTAGGGTTATTCCGCATTTACTGATATTTATTGAGTCGTCATCCCATAATTGACGTAACTTGATATTTATTGTTTTGCCCTAATCTATTATATTACAAGTCTGATCTTTTAACAGGTTATTCGATCAAGCATGGACGAGTCGCAATCCAATCCCATTAATATTTCGAACAGCATTGGATCCACAACGAAGATTCCCATCCTATACACCCATGATTATGAAGTCTGGGCACATCACTTTGAAGACTATGTTATAGGATCTGAGGACAATGGATACCTCATCTGGGAAGCAATCATATCTGGACCCTTTTCTCATTCAGCAACTTCAAGGATTATTAAAACTCAAAAGGAGTATAATGATCTTTTGAAAGATGTTAAAGATATTGCTCAAGACGAAAAAGATAAATTTCAGTGCAATATCAAAGCATTGAGATTAATCAGATTCGCTCTTCAATCCGATACTTTCAGACTGGTGAGTTCATGCACGACTGCAAAAGAAATATGGGACAGGCTACGAGAATTATACTCTACAGACGAAGATCTTGAACACTCCATTCAAACCTTACTCTTGTCCGAATTTGGTGAATTCAAACAGGGAGCCGAAGAGACTGTGACGCAAACGTTCGATTGCTTCAATCATCTTCTTAGCAAGATGATTAAACATGACATTGAAAGGAAGCTAATTGAGCAGAAGGTTACGTTTTTGAACGGTCTCAGATCTGAGTGGAGAGTAGTAGTGTCCACAGTTAAAGCGCATGAGCAATTCAAATCCTATTCTTTGGCGAAACTGGTGGGCATCCTGAAATCCCAAGAAAAGATCGTGTTACAGGAGAAAAATGTGGTTTCAAGCCTGGGTTCGTTGGCCCTCCTGTCCAAAAGCAAAGCAGTGATGGAAGAAGAAGACCTCAACTTGGAGGACTATGACCTCACTTCTGAAGACTATACTATGATGGTGTCCAACCCCAAGAGGTTCATCAAGAAGAGATTCCCCACAAACAAGAACCGAAATTGGCAGGGGAGTTATAGTTCTGAAAAGGTCAAAGATGAACCGAAGGCAGAAGAATCAAGGAAGGAACCGAAAGCTGAAGGAGACTCGGGAGTGAGCTGCTATTACTGTGGGGGAAAGAACCACTATGCAAAAGATTGCGTCCTCAAGAAAATGGTAGAGAAGGATGATGAAAAGGATGAAGAAGCTTTGTTGCTGAAAAAGCTGGATGAAATCAGAATGAAGAAATCTACTGCTAACCCTTCTATGAATGCTTTAATTGTGCAGGGTTCGGTAGCAGATGATGAGTTCGGTGGCGTGGAGGTCTGGTCAACCGACTCTGAAGATGATGAAGGAAGCCTTCTCATGGAAAGGCTTATGTGGTGAAAGAAGAGAGCAGTGGTGGAAAATGCTTGATGTGTCCGACGTTTCTCAGATGAGGGGATACAACACGGATGGTGGGATTGAAGACGCAAAGGAGCGAGAGGACTTGTGCTTCACTGCAAAACCGCTCAGCGTACAGTTCGACGAGCTTGATGAACTGATCAAGAAGGTAGAATCCGTTTTTGTTTCATTCAAAGTCCCACAATGCTCATACGAAAAAGAATTAAAAAGTGTTAATTCAAGAATCTCTCATCTAGACAATAGTTTAACTCAAACTCGAGTCACCAATTCTAACCTGACTGACCAAATAAGCAGGGTGTCTTCGAAGAATTAGAAACAGAGGATGTGGATCGAACTGAAGGAGTCAGAGTTAATCAAAACCAAAGACGAGAACATTTATTTGCAAAGAGACAATTTAAAGCTTTTAAAACAGAGAAATGTTTTTTGTTTGATTGCTAAACGTCTTTATACTAATATCACTCAGCTTCATTTGGACTGTGAAATAGGACAAAAGATTCATCGCATGATTTTACCCTTCCTTGAGTTTAAGGAGGATGAAATTGATGCTGAAACGTATAATTGTGAAAGTGTTATTTCATCTGAGGAAGTTAATCCGACGTATATGTATGGACTGGACAAAATTGAATCTTTCATTATGTCCAAGGACCATAAGGACATGCTTAAAAACCTTTTGGATGAAAATGATAAACTGAAACTCAGGACCGAAACCATACAAAAATTTGACTCATTAAATTCCAACTTGAGCTCAGAAAATAAAATTGATGTTGAAAATACATCTGAGCTTAATGAGGACGACAATATGAGTGAAATTTATGTAGAGGACACAATTGATTGTTCAGAATTTGTTAAGAGCGAACCCTAAAACCACAAGAATCTCATCTAAGAAAATTCAGTGGAGTTTGCTCGTTTGTCCCAACAAAAGTCCCCCGATCCTTGCAGAAAAGGCAGTAGTATATCAAAAAGTTAGGACCACTCCAAATCAGGTGTATAAGGTCACAGGCGTAACCGAACATCAGACTGCTGAACTCACAGCCATTGTAAACGAAGACAATGCTGATGGATGCAACGAGTTCTTCTGGTCAGCTCCAATTGACAATGCTGATGAAACGGTAGGTCTATCTTAAAGAACTTCATGGAAAAGCAAAGGCAGATATGTGCCAGAACCTTTAAATAAGCCTGACAGCTTCGATGTGCCAAGTACTAGTGGTACAAAAGATATTCCTCAAGAAAAAGGAATTCCTGCAAAAGAAGTCACTCCTTTAAGCGAAACATCATCAGTTCAGAGTGAACCAGCTAAAGGGAAACCGAAACCAAAAGCCAATATCCATCATCAACCGAAGCAGATGAGAAATCAAAAACAACAAAGAAATCAAAGATACAAGAAGAATCTTTCTGAGAGAAAACAGTTTTGGCGATCTCAAAATGCCTATTTCTCACATCATGACAGGAACTTAAAGTCAGAGAAAAGTCTTGTTGAATCACAAGAAAACAACAACAACCGAAAGCAGAGGTTTGGTTCAGAAGACAACAACAACCGAAAGCAGAGGTTCGGGTCAGAAAACAACAACAACCGAAAGCAGAGGTTTGGTTCAGAAGACAACATCAACCGAAAGCAAAGGTTCGGTTCAGAGAACAAAGAGATCAAAATTCTAGGTTCGGTCCCACTAATGATCAAAAGCAAAAAGGTCACCTAGAATCTCAAGTCAAGCAACCATCTCAGTCTAAGTTCTCTTATTCTAACTCTTCTAATTCTTCAAACTCTTTTAATTCCTCTCCACCTCGTTCTAAATTCCATTCTGTTCACTCTCAAAAACCTCAATCATCAACTGAACCAAAAGGAAAATCGAAGGTCTCATCAGTTAAACCAGAGTCCAAACCAAAAGCAACGAATCCCAATAAAATTAAAGTTTTCACCATCAAAAAGAAAGATGAAACAACACTAATAAAAAGAGCATATCTTGTTGACATCTCTCTTACTATTCTTGTTCCTATGAAAGGCTCACGAGGACCCAAGAAACTTTGGGTTCCTAAATCTGCTTAATTTTTGCAGGTTATCAGTGACGAGCAGTTTGACGAAGAATGGTACATTGACAGTGGCTGCTCGCGTCACATGGCAGGAAGGAAGGAAGAGCTAAGGGAATACAGATCTCTTTCAAATGGTGGAAATGTCAAATTTGGGAACAACTCCTTCAGCACCATAAAAGGATATGGAATGATTACAAACGGTGATTTCACGATTAGAAAGGTTGCATACATGGAAGGACTACAACATAACCTCATCAGTGTATCTTAGCTAGTTGGAGGTACCGGTCTCAAAGTTTCATTCGACGATGAAGGTTCTGAAATAATTGAGAAGAAGACGAAAAGAGTTATTCTCAAATCGGAGCGTAAAGGTGAAATGTTTCCCTTGAACCTCAAACCTATCAAAGGGAACCCAGCTATCTGCCTGTTTGCTATCATCGAGTGCTTGAAGTATTCGCCAATTGCTCCTACACTATCACGGGTGGAATCAGTGCCCATGGAATTCCTGTCGCAGATCTATGCGACTGCTCATTACGACAAAGTGGTCGATAGGATCTTCTTTGACGTTTTTAATCATAAAGCGTCTATCTCCAAGCAACGCTTTTGCTCTCTGTTAGGGTTTGAAGCTGATCCAACAAGGGTTAATCCAGAGACAATTCCCATGGGGCACCTGTTCAATATGTTCTACAATATGGGATACACGGAGGTGCTTACTTCCGTCTCCAAGTTCAAGAAGTCATGCTTGCCGCAGTGGAACGGGATGTTCACTGTGCTATTCAAAGGTCTCTCTGAAAGAAGCTCTGGTTCAGATGGTTCCAGTCGACTGTTCCTGTCCATCTTATATGGGGTCTACAATGGCATTAATGTCGACTATGGGTTTCTTCTCTGGAAACAACTCATCCAAAGTTTATCTTCTTCTTCACGGCATTCAGAGGTGTCGTATGCCAGGTTTTGGACCTTGATCACGAAGTGGGGGATGGACAAGTACAATATCCCCACTGTCGCCGGCACACCGATGTCTTCGATTGGTACCTTTCATACCACGAAGATCATCGTCTCAGATGCTTCAAAATTCCCATTCAATGGTTCCATTCTGGAAACCATGTACGCTGATGTTCCAGCTGACAGCAGGATCATCCGGACCTACAAAGAGTTCAAGCGGTCTGGTCCGAGGGATCTCACGCCGGAGATGCTGAAATCAATTCACGATGCCGATAAGCCTGTTCCTAGAGGCAAGAAGGCAGACAAAGGGAAACAGGTGGCCAAAGGGGCTAAAGGCCCTTCTCCTAGGAAGAGGAAACCCACTAAAGCTGCTCAGTCCCCGCAGCAGAAGAGGCGAAAGACAAAACCAAAGCGAAAGCTGATTATCGCTTCCTCTTCAAGTGAGTCAGAGGGTGAGAGTTCGGATTCTGACGACTCTCCAAGAGGCAACACACCTCCAAGGGGCAACACACCACCCAGATCACCTACCCCCGAAATGCAAATCCATACTTCTCCAATTCCCTCTCCTACTCAAACAATTCCTACTTCCATTCCCACCATAAACCCCTTTACCGACATTTCAAACACCTCAATCCCTATGCCACCACTTATTTTCACCGATGCTACAACCACATCCACTGTAAAGGTTCCAACCAACGTATCTGATACGGGGGTTCATACCGATGCAACCGAACCTCCACCAGCAACCGAAACCCAAAAAGAACCCGAACCTACCCTTACTCAAAAACAAACCGAACCTACACCTACACCTACACTCGAAACCACCCAACCTGAACCTACTCATACCACTACACCCCCAGCTTCACCACCACCACCATCTCCCGATCATGCCTCTGACGGAGATAACCCTTTCCTTGGCGGGGAAAACATGACATTTGATTCCGTCTATTACAGTCCATTTCAAGTGCAGAGTGACGATGACGATGACGCTCCGGTCACAAAGAAGCATCTTAAGGAGCTACATGACAAGGTCGACTTGCTCATTTCTTCTTCTTCCACCTCTCAATCATCCCTCTCTGAAGCTGCTCTTCAGAAGATTGTTGATGCTTTCTCAAGGGCTCAGCAAGACTCTATCGTTGTTGCCACCACCGCCATCGATGCCTCTACGAAAGCCTGCCAGGTTGCGACCGAAAAAGTCGATAAACTATTTACTGATGCCTCTGCCCTGTTAAAGTCTTTACAGGAGAGTGCTGATGCCACCAAGACTACGTTGGAACCAATTGTTCAACATTTGGCCACGTTTGTCTCTACTGAGTTGAAGTCCTTTGCTTCACTGCGTCAATCGCTTACAGACGACAACTCAGCGTTTCGTGCTTCTATTGACGAGCGTCTCTCAAAGCTTCAAGAAGATTTGGCGGCTGAGAACTCGTTGATGGATGTCTTAGCAAAGAAGACCACTGCCCTGAAGGTCAAGAGTGCTCAACTCTCCAATTCTCAACAACAGATTGACACTCTTCGGTCCGAACGGGTGGTCATCAAGACGTGTGTTTTGGATGTCCACTCAGCAATATCTAACATCCTCGAAGCACATGATCCGATCCTTAATCATTCTGTGAGGCGTACCCTTGCAGAAAAGCTCGCTCCTGCCCTGGATCTGTTAAGCAAAATTGAAGGGCTACCCGATTTCGTGTCAATTCCGAAACAAGGGGGAGAAAGCGAGTCTGGATCGCAACCACCTCATTCCTCAAAGGCAACTCACACAACCGAACCTCCTACTGTAGGCCAAGCCTTCGGTTCGGGTGTGAAAGACAAAGGCAAGAAGGTTGCTGAGGAAGAAGAGGAAGAAGACAACGAAACCATTGCTGACTTGCTAAAACGCAAAAGTCGACGCAATGATACAGATGAAAGTGATCGTGTGGCAAGAGAAGCTGAAGAAGATGAACGCAAAAAGAAAGAAGCCCACGATCTTCTCGAGAGTAGGAAAACTCTTTTTCCTGCTTGGACTCGAGAGAGGATGATAAAGGAGGTAATCGACACCCCGAGCATCCTGTGGCTTGAACCAGTTATCTCATTTGACTGCTTCAATTCTGTCAACTCTCAGTTCGACATGCCACTTACCCGAAAGGCGTTCATCTTTCACGCCTTCGCCAACGTTGCTGAGTTCCCTCATCCTCATCCGGAGGTTGATCGGGACTTGATTGAATTCTATCTGAAGGCTGCTCAACCTCAATATCAAACCTGGAGTGCTCAGAAGATCATCAACGTTCGGGTCTTGAAACCGTACACTGAAGGGAAGTTTGTCAACGTTCGGTTCAAGGTGCTCAGGGGATCTGCAAAAACCGAATATGCCATTTCTATAGCAGATCTACCGAACCTCAATCCTCATGATTGGATTGTTCTGCACAACATCCTTCTGACCAACGAAGCTGAATATGGTCCGATCATTGACCATCTTAAGAGGATGTTGGTGTGTTATATCATGGAGGTCGCACTGATGGATCAGGAGATTGCAACCGTCTTCAAGAAGAAACCGAAGATCTCTCCTGTTGGCTCGGCCAGTGATCTAAACCAGATGAAGATGGGAAAAATTGACCCGAGGCGAAACTCGGTCATGTTCACTAGGAGTGAAGGACAGAAATGTCTCTTTGCCTTAGCTGATAAACATCTTTATACCACTGCTTGTCTAGAGCATGTGTTGGGGATCATCCATAGATGCAAAGAAAATACAGCGGATGATATCAAGTATTTTGACGACATGATACAATGGTACATTCGGTTCAGACAGACAATCCTCGTGCTCATCTCACGTCTGTTTGAAACTGTAAAGAAGAAGGTTCCCGCTGCTGGCCCAAGCAAGAAGTAGTGATCTCGCTCTAATTTGACGCAAAGGGGGAGATTGTTGGGTAGCGTAGCGTTGCAGTTTTGATGTATTGCGTCCATTGGGCTAGGTTAATAGTCCAAGTTTTGTTACTCCGGTTTGGACCTGTCCAACCATGAGCTGATAGGGTTTAGTATAAATTAATGTGCTTGCATGCATATTAGGTTAACGATCTAGAAGACAATAGCGATTACGATAGATCACAGATTATTACTTCATCGTTCTTGTAAACCCTAAATCCTCTACAGTAGAAGTTCTTTATCGAGCTCTGCTGAGGATTATTGACTAATCATTCGACACTCTTTGATCCATTATTGTGTTCTTGCTGTTTACTTGTTTATTATTTTACCTGTTTTAAAGATCTAATCGATCTTCAAGTTAGTTTTTAACTCATCAATCAGACATAGAATAGAAGAAGGACTCCTCGTGGCAAAGAGGGTATCATCAGATGAGAACCCGGCAGATCCCCTCACGAAGGGACTGAGCAGGGTTAAGCATTTACAGCATGCAAGGCGCATTGGGCTGAAGGATGATATTAGTTTCAATAATTAGATTCCTGAAACTTGTAAAATGTAATTGACATTTGATGATAAATAAAAGTTGTTATTTATTTATGAGTAAGGTGTTACTATCTTGTGTTGATTGTTTACTATGTTTCAATTTTGCATGTTTTTACTTCCAGAATAATCATGTTATTATTCAAACCATCCACAGTCTGTCAAACTTTGGAAGTAAGTATTGATTCAAGACTGTCATGAATTTGGCTTGTATGATTTGTCTAAAGTGCTTTAGACAATGCAATGGTTGCTACAACATTCATGAGTACTCATAAGGGCTGAGTATTGGATTCAACCCACGCTCACTTGCATCACTTCATGGAATTTATCTCGAGTGATCATGAGATGGTAATATCATATAAATATTCAAACCTAGAGATATGAGTTGTTGACTATGAGTTCGTTATTCATTGATTGTACGAAAATGCATTGGTAACTCGATGTTATAAAACGTGCCTGTGTGAGTAATTCAACGAGTAGTTAGTACAAGCATATCAGTCGAAGTTTATCTGTTCCTTCTAGAAATAGAAGCGATATCTGGGCCCCTCGATGATTTGGTTTTGACCTATGTACCGGGCCTGGTCAGAACCTAATTGATGTGTTCAATTTAGTTCTATGTCAAAACAAATCGGAGATCGAGAAAAAAATGTTGGACAATAAGTAAGACCATGTTCCATGTGTTTGTCCAGCTGATATCATGAGAGCAGAGGATTATATGATCCCTTATCTTAAATGGCGTATCTGATGGGTTTTAGCCATAAGAACTTCCCTATGTGCGCATGCAAAACCCTAATGCTTGGATCTAGGCTTTCTAATCAAACATGCTTTGAATCCAAGACTTCTAATGACTATTTAGGTGTAATAACAATATTAAAATAGATCTAGAATTATACCTTTGAATTCCTTGTTGATCTTGTTGTCTTGGAGCTTCTAGAGTCACAATTGTCACTCCTCTAATGGCTTACAAACACCAACTAGCAAGGAGGATGATTTGGGAGAGAGGAGAGGGGAGGAAATCGGCCAGGGTTTTCTTACTTTAGATGAAGTGTCGATTTCCCTTGGCCATAGGGTCTATTTATACTTGTAGACTCCTTAAGGGTTACAACCTAAACCCTAATTGGATAATCTTCTCTTAAGGCTATCCAAATCCATTCCTAAGATAACTCTTGGACGATTTGAGCTATCCTTTAGCTTCTAGAATCCTTCCAATCCATATCTATATGGATTTACAGTCTAAAGTTTAACTATCAAACAATTGACAGTTTATACCCTCTTATTTAATTAATCTCTTTAAGTCACCAAATTAATTCTGATTAATTCTATGACTTATATTAATCAAATAACAATATATTATTCTTTATATTATTCTCATAATATACTAATAATATTTACTCTCTCTTAATAAATCATCCTATCAAGTTGCTATGGTGAAGGCAACCCAAAAGGACCATGCACAACCGGGTCAAATACTTGCCTAATATAGTTGCAGCCTTAGACACTATTCCAACAGTATCATCATCATCTCAGTTCCGAGAGACTTTGAAAGAGATACGATTGCTAGTCGGATTTTGAATTCATATTTGAAAATATAATTATTAGACTTATCCAAGTGGGAGACTATTGGATATAGTGTCTAAGTCCATAACTTTATTTGGTATGTACTTGATTCGACCCGGCATGGTCCATTTGGGTTGCATGGCATTGCAATACTTGGATAGACTAAATGAGAGAATATGGCACTTATGATTATTAATATATTATAAGTTCTAATATATTAATAATGGTATTATTTAATTAGTATTTGATCAAGTATTAATCTAGTATTAATTTGGTGATCAAAGTGAGACTAATTAAATATATAGGGTTGATTATGACAATCATCAAATCTTTTATGGTGGATTAATGATCCATGGTTTATGGATTATGGATGTAACCATTTGGAGCTCCATGGATAGTCCATGGGAGTTACAAACCCATGGGTCATGAGAAATGAAGAGTCATGACAATTATGGGTCTTCTTAATGAAACCCTAATTGTGACACCATTATAAAAGGAGCCCTTTGGCTAGTAAAATCGGACCTAGTAAGGTTACTAGAGAGGGCATAACCGATTTTGAGTGCTAGAAGTATACTCTCAAGTTATTCCAAGCTTTGTGGTGTTGTGTGAAGCATTTGAGGCATAACATTTGGGGTGCTAGGCTCACAAAGTCTTGAAGGAATCCAAGCAACAACAAGGTATGTATTTCTACTAGTTTTATGTTTTATGTAATCCCCATGCCATGCTAGTTAGGATATAACCTTGAAAAAGAAATTTGCATGTATATAGAGAAAACATAGATTCAAGGTTATTAGGGTTGCATGTACACTTAGGAAGTGTTAGAATTCTCAAAACCCATCAGTGGTATCAGAGCCTAGGATTGTTTTCTGTATACTTGATGCAAAACTGCTTGAAAATTGAAAAAAACTGCTCACTGTCGACTGGACTCGCCGAGTTCATGGGGAGAGTCGCCGAGTCCATGTACAAATTCATCCTACTCGTTGAGTAGGATCATGCACTCGACGAGTAGGTGCGTGCTTGGCAATCTTTTCGTGTTTTGTTGCTGGAAATGGATTAGAATCATTATCCCAATCTATTTTGGACTTGTAAAATCTGTTTTTCGAAAAATGATAATGATTATGTTAATCCATTTTACATGACTTTTAACAATTTCAAAGTATTATATATGCTTATATGATTCTTGAAATTGCTTGACATGAATTTGTGTTCTTATGAGTTTTTAGAAGATTATAGGAATTATGTGTAACCACCATGTGTGTTTAATTCTTGATCTTAATTGCATTGACGGTGTCCATAACTTGTCCTCAAGTTATGGATAACCAAAAGTCACTTCTTTTAATTGTGATTAAAGAACTAAAGAGGTTTCATAAACTGAAGAGTCTTCATTTTTATGAACCATTAAAACTCATAAGTTACAAATTGAAGAGACTTGGACTAGTTTCAATTCTTGCCCTCAAGTTTTGGAATTTGAAAAGTCTTACACTCTAATACTTTAATTCCAAATTAAACCTTAGATTTTTAAAAAGTTTAAAAATCAACACTTATACTGTTATTATAATTTTATTATATAGATATGTATAAGAATATGTCGTTCTTACCGTTAGTAGGCCTCATTCACGAAGCCGGTCTATAAGGGGGTATAAGGTTGTTGCCTATAAAATGGTGACTTAATGGGTGTCCACTCTCACCCACCGCTTCCTTGATCGGTGGAGGGTCGTTAGCCGAACGGGTAGGATATGTCTTTAAATTCTCATTAAAAGTATAATGAATTATAAAGTAACTATACATTATAAATTCCCAATCTTAGTTACTTTAGGAAAATGTGAATTTGGTGCTAGCCCATAAAATTACACTTTGTACCTTACCAAGTCGTTAGTGGAGCGTGTGTGGTTAACCGGCACACTAACATGGACTAGTAAGAGTGGAAAAGGGTAACTTGACTTTATTATAGATCGGTGGAGCATGTGTGGTTAACCGGCACATCGATTAGGTAATATTGTTAAGGGTACCAAGTCAATTTGTATGGTTATTCACACCTTTTTTGATCCTCAGCATCCCAGTCACAAACTTGAGAGGGCACATTCGAGATTCAAACATGCCATTAAAAAGTTCAATGTATCTCAAAAGATCTACGAGTTTCAAAACCAATAAAACCTAATAATAAAATATTTCGTCTTATGGTGGAAATTGGTAAATCGTCATTTACCTACCTTCAAATATTTTATAGTGTGGATTACGGCATCCCTCTTCCACCTATAAATAGTTTGTTGGATCCTAGCCTTAATATTTCATTTGGGTGACTTATTAAGGATTCTTAATCTAATGAAACTTATCTTCCTTTTATTCCAGATGTCTTCCAATAACGCTGTTGGCTCAAACCCTACAGGCTCCTTTTCCCTTATGAGCTTATGTGGTAAGGTCATCTTTGATGGATCCAACTTTAATGAGTGGATCAGAAATATCAGGATGATTACCCGCTATGAGGACAAAGAATATGTCCTTGACAGGGAGCTTAAGGTTGTTAATGAAGCCACTGCTACTCTTGAAGAGCTTGCGGAGTTCATTGCGCATGAGAAGGATGCCACCAAGGTGTCCTGCATCATGATGGCCACAATGACTCCGGAACTCCAAAAATCTTATGAATATTTCTACCCCTATGAGATGCACCTAGATCTGATGGAAAGGTACCATCAGAGCGCACATCAAGAGAGGTATGAAATCATTTCCTCCATGATAACTGCAAGGATGAAGGATGGTGAACCCATCACTGGTCACTTGCAGAAGATGCAGAGGTTCGTTGACCGGTTGCTAAAGCTCAATGTTGACTTCCCTGAGGAATTGGCGATTGACATCATTCTCCATTCCTTACCTCCAAGTTATGATCAATTTCGTATGACTTATCATATGAACAAGGAGGAAGTCACACTTAGCAAACTTCAAGAACTCTTAATGACAGCTGAAAATGGCCTTAAGAGTAAAGCGGTTTCTACTTCTATTCCTTTAACAGCCCCTGTTCTTGCAATTGAGCAAGGGAAGGGTAAGAAGAGGAAAAGCCCTTCAAAGGGTACCAAGGGTAAGACTCTTGATGGTTCCTCTTCAAGTGGGACAAAGAAAGGTCCCATTACTCCTTCTTCGAACCCAAAGGAAGCACAGTGCTTCTATTGCCAAGATAAGGGACACTTCAAGCGAAGCTGCGCCAAATATCTGCAACATGTAAAGGATGGGAAGGTTAAACCCACCCATGCAGGTATTTACACAATATTGTCTAACAACTCATCTAATGCTAATTCTTGGGTGCTTGATACAGGGTGTGGTATTCACATTTGTACTGATTTGCAGGCACTAAGAAGAAGTGAGCAAGTGGAGCACGGGAAGATAAACTTAGTCATGGGCAACAGGAAAGCATCACCTGTTACCAAGATAGGAGTTTATTCTTTATTGCTTAATAATGGGTTAATGTTAGATTTGAATAAGTGTTGTTACTCGCCCGAAATGGCGAGAAATATTATTTCTTTTCATGGCTTGTACAAACAAGGTTTTACATTTTCACTTGATAATAAAAAATGGTGTTATTAATGTTTATTACAATGATGTATTTTACTTTAAAGCAATACCTTGTGATGGTGTATATGAAGCTGTGAATGTTGTAGACAATTTAGGAAATAATGTGTTGTATATTGATTCTTCTGATAGCTTGGACAAAGCATCCTTGTGGCATTGTCGTCTTGGACATGTTAACAAGAAGGGCATAGGCCAACTCCAAAAGGCTGCAGTCTTGGAATCATTCGACCTCAAATCAGATGATAGTTGCGAGTCTTGTTTACTTCGAAAAATGACAAAGTCGCCCTTCACAAGTACTTGTGATAGGGGTGAAGGTTTGTTGGACCTTGTACACACAAATGTGTTGGGCCCTTCAGAGTTGCTACAAGGGATGCTAATCGTTATTATGTGACTTTTACTGATGATTACAGTAGATATGGATATATTTACTTAATCAAGCATAAGTTAGAAACCTTTGAAAAGTTCAAAGAGTTTAAGCAGGAAGTTGAGAATCAATTGGGCAGGAACATCAAGATGCTCCGATCCGATCAAGGAGGAGAGTATCTTAGCACTGAGTTCCTTGACTATCTTAAGGAATGTGGATTGTCTCACAATTCACACCTCCCAGGACACCACAGTTCAATGGTGTGGCTGAGTGGCGCAATTGAACCTTGTTGGATATGGTTCGTTCCATGGTGAGTCGAGCTTCGTTACCAATCTCTTTCCTGGGGGTATGCCTTAGAGACTGCCGCCCATATCCTTAATCTAGTCCCTACTAAAAAGGTTGCCAAAACACCTCACGAGATGTGGACTGGGAAAGTACCCAATTTGGTCCACATCAAGATTTGAGGTTGTGAAGCTTTTGTGAGGCGTGAGACTCATGACAAACTTGAACCCCGAAGCGAGAGGTGTATTTTCATCGGCTACCGATAGAGATCCTTTGGTTACCTCTTCTACAGAGCCAGTGATAATGTGATCTTTGTAGCAAAAAGAGGAGTCTTTCGTGAGAGAGAAATCATAAGCCAAGGGGACAGTGGGAGGCAAATTGACCTTGAAGAGCTTCAAGAGTATAGTGGTGAAGGAACCTCAAATGCTGTCAGCCAACCTGAGGAGGAAACTCCTGTTGAGCCGATAGATGAGTCTGTACCTCCAAGACGTTCCACTAGGGTGAGGAACACACCTGACTTTTATTATGGTTATCACATCACCACTGAAGGTGATACATTTATCAGTGATAGTACACTGATAGATTTAGATGAACCTAATAATTATAAGGAAGCCATGGCAGGCCCTGAGTCTGCGAAATAGAAGGAGGCTATGGACAGCGAGATTCAGTCCATGTATGACAATCAAGTTTGGAACTTTGTTGAAAATGTACCATGTCATAAGACAGTTGGGTGCAAATGGATATTCAAGAAGAAGACCGACATGGATGGGAAAGTACACACTTATAAAGCGCGACTGGTTGCGAGGGGCTTTACTCAAACTCCGGGAGTTGACTATGATGAGACCTTCTCACCAGTAGCTAAGATTAAGTCTATTAGAGTGTTGTTAGCCATAGCTGCATTTCATGACTATGAAATATGGCAAATGGATGTCAAAACCGCTTTCCTTAACGGGAAGTTGGCTAAGGATGTTTACATGGCTCAGCCAGAGGGTTTTGTCGATCCAAAATACCCTAAAAGAGTGTGTAAGCTTGAAAAATCCATTTATGGATTGAAACAAGCATCTCGCAGATGGAATCTTTGCTTTGATGAGAAAGTCAAAGAGTTTGGCTTTTCTAGGAGTGAGGATGAGTCTTGTGTGTATGTCAGGGCTAGTGGGAGCATAGTTAGCTTCTTGGTGTTGTATGTGGATGACATACTTCTCATAGGAAATGACATCCCAACTTTGCAGGAGGTTAAGGCCTGGCTTGGGAAGTGTTTTGCTATGAAGGACCTTGGGGAAGCTGCCTATATCCTAGGGATAAGGATATTGAGAGATAGGAGTAAGAGACTAATTGGACTTAGTCAAAGTACTTATGTGGATAAGATACTGAAGAGGTTCAGTATGCAAGATTCCAAGAAATGAGAGTTACCAGTCCAGAGTAATGCCAAGCTAAGTAAGACTCAGAGTCCGAGTACAGAGGCTGAGATAGCTGAGATGAGTCAGATACCATATGCCTCCGCTGTGGGCTCGATCATGTATGCTATGACTTGTACTCGCCCTGATGTGGCTTTTGCTTTGAGCATGGTCAGTAGATATCAAGGGAACCCTGGCAAGGTACACTGGACAGCGGTAAAGAACATTCTCAAGTATTTGCGGAGGACTAAGGACTGGCTCCTTACCCTGGAGGCAGTGATGACTTGAGAGTGGAAGGATATAGTGATGCTAGCTGTCACACCCCCAAACCAGAACGGCGGAAACGTTCGGGGGCGGAGGACATCATATTCAGTATCATAACAGTTCATAGAAAGGAAAGTACACACCACCATACATATATAAAGGTTTTTAAAAGTGTTTACATCATTGTATTCATTACATGCTCAAAAGATAAATGCATAAACATCTTTCAAAAGAAGTAAATAATGTCAGCGCGTTATTCACCAAAAGTTGATTCCCAAACCTGCTTAATGATTCCCTGAGAATACAAATTATTTCAAAGAAAAAGTGTCAACAATTAAGTTGGTGAGTTCATAAGTGATTTAAAAACATTGAATGCCATTCCAAAATGAGTGTATATTTTCCAAGAAAATCCCATATTTCCTTATAAAAGTGTGAAATGCATGAGAATGTTGGTATTGAAAAACGTAGATAGTTGAAACAAGAAAATCCCTTATTTTCCTAATAGTTGTTTGTTTAATGTCCAAGACTATCATTTTGAAGCAATCCACATGCTTTAGAAGAATTTTAAACATAGATTTAAATAATAAACCTATTAGAAGATTTCAGCTTGTTAGATAATGAATAACTGTAGTAACTACTCATTCATTATTCAAAAGTACTATAATAGTTGTGTATCCGATGAGTTTTATAACCATACTAAACATAATATGCCTGTAGCGACGTTCTTCAGGCGTCGTAGCGTTGTGACAAACTGTCACCCCAAAAGACAGACTGTAGCTAACAGTCAGGGCACGGGATCATGACTTCCCGTATAGATCTATACACATTTGACACGTTATCCGAACGGGAGACTCTGGTTATGGACAAGACTTGTAGCGATACCTTTTATCAAAAAGGCAGTGTTTGAAGATATACACGTCTCATGGATTCTCAACTAAGTCTGTATTAAAGTGATAGTTTTGTATGCAAAGTTTATCCTTTTTTTTCACAATGTTTGACAAACATAAATCATAAGTTTTTAGAATATATGAAACGGTTTAGCAACGAAAGATACTTTAGAGTTACTAAATACTTTGTATAAATCTATTGCATGCAAAGTATAACAAGAGTTTTCACATAGTAGAACTAAATCACAAGTGATTCATTTGATAGAAACGAGTAAATGAAATTTTATGAAATACACGATAATAACAGTATGTTTACTTGTATTCCTCCCCTAAAAGAGTATAAAAGCATTTAAAATGTATTTAAAGTGTGTTCGAAGGGGATATGAACTCATTTGAAAGTTTGAAGATAGCGAGATGGAAAACCGGGCAGAGTTTCGTCACGGGAACGGATTTTTCTCGGGATTCTCGGGAATCTCGGGAGTAAAATCGACCTTCGGGACATGAGCAAAAATGACCAGGGCTTCGGGTTTGAACAGGCACGGAAAACGAGGCAAAACGCAAGAGAAGTGAGAAGAAATGAGCAATTTTTCCAGAGACCCTCGCATCCCTTTTATAGGGGCTGAGAGGCCTCGGTATGCGGGGCGTATGCTCGTACGCAGCGTGTACTCGTACGTCATGCATGACCAAGTCCTCGACTGCATCGGCTTCTAATGGGACGGCAGGTCGGATGGGACGGTGGGTCGGATAGCTTCGCATAGGGGCGACGTGGACGGACCGAGACCAAGGCCCTCGGGTACGCTGGGCGTACGGGGTTACGCGGCGCGTACCTCGGATGAGGACGCTGACTCCTCTTCGGATATTACTAGCATTTTGATTTAAATATAATTATAATTTATTTAATATAATTCAAAAATTCATATCTTCCTCATACGAACTTCGTTTTTGATGGTCTTTATATCCACGCGTAGGTGAGACTACGCTCTACAACTTTCGTTTAGACTCCGTTGGCAAATTCCGAAATTATTTTTATTATTTATTTTTATAAATCGTCGTGTTTAAGGAATTTCTTTAAAAATTCATAACTTCTTTATCTGACGTCGGTTTTTGCCAGACTTTTTACCGCTGAAATACCATTGTCGAGACCTTCGATTCTCGTTTAGGTAATTCCGGCCAAGAGTCGTTCGATCTCCGATTCGAGATTTTAGCTGTCTGCTGCTAAGCCGGACTTGGAAAAATCTTAACTTCAACATACGAAGTCGGGTTTGGGCATTCTTTTTAAGTATGATCCTGGTTTAATGATATTAAACATAATAGGAATTTAAATAGATACTTTTTGGGCATTTTATTATCAAAGTAAATTTTATTACCCCAAGGTGGTTACAATACTTGACTCTTTAGGTCATTACAAAGAGTTGAAATATCGGGTTGTTACATCACCCCCCCCCCCCCGTTAGAGGGAATTTCGTCCCGTAATTTTTTTAATACAAAATATAAGTCTTAGGGACTGAGGAAGAGGTGCGGATACTTCTGTTGCATTTGGTCTTCCCGTTCCCATGTGAACTCGGGACCTCTCTTAGCATTCCATCGAACTTTTACTATTAGAATGTGACTCTGTTTAGTTCGTTTAACTTCCCTATCCATGATCTCGACGGGTTCTTCCACAAAGTTAAGATTTTCATTTAGTTCGATTTCATTGAGAGGAATTACTAGTGTTTCGTCGGACAAACACTTCTTCAGGTTCGATACGTGGAATACTGGATGTACTTTGTTAAGCTCGATTGGAAGTTGGAGTTTGTAGGCCACTGGACCAACTCTCGAAATGATTTTGAAGGGTCCAATGTACCTAGGATTTAGCTTTCCACGCTTTCCAAAGCGTATCATGCCCTTCCAGGGTGAGACCTTCAGTAGTACACGGTCGCCAATCTGGAATTCCAAGGGTTTACGTCTCTTGTCGGCATAGCTCTTTTGCCTATCCCTTGAGGACTTCAGTCGTTCTTGTATTTGCACGATCTTTTCAGTCATTTCCCTAATGATCTCCGGACCAGTGAGGGTGCTATTAGGGACTAGACCTTTTGCCAATTGCGTGTCGCCCACTTCCGTCCAGCACAGAGGTGATCTGCACTTACGGCCGTAAAGGGCTTCGAATGGAGCGGTCTTGATACTAGTATGGTAACTATTGTTATAAGAGAACTCCAACAAAGGTAAGTGAACATCCCATGCCTTACCAAAGTCGATTACACATGCTCGCAACATGTCTTCCAAGGTTTGGATCGTCCTCTCACTCTGTCCGTCAGTTTGTGGGTGGTATGTCGTACTCATATCCAACCTTGTTCCCATGGATTTTTGCAGTGATTGCCAGAATCTGGAAGTGAATGTGTTGTCTCTATCTGAGATGATGGACATCGGTACGCCATGAAGTCGTACGATCTCCCGGTGTAGGTTCTTGATAGTTTTTCCATCCTATCAGTTTCCTTGATCGGTAAGAAATGAGCTGACTTGGTTAATCTGTCGACGATTACCCAAATAGTATCTTGGCCACTCTGAGTTTTGGGCAGTTTGGTTATGAAGTCCATGGAAATCTGCTCCCATTTCCACTCAGGTATTTTAGGTTGTTGGAGTAGACCTGAGGGTTTCTGGTGTTCTACTTTTATTTTGGCGCAAGTTAAACACTTGCTCACACAAGTAGCAATCTCCGCTTTCATGTTTGGCCACCAGTAGAGTTGCTTGAGATCTAGATACATCTTGTATGACCCTGGGTGAACGGAGTATGGGGTCCTGTGTGCCTCGCTCATAACTACCTCTCTGAATCCACCAAACCTGGGTGTCCAGATCCGGTTCATGAGGTAGCGTGCTCCGTCACTCTTGATTTCTAAGTTCTTGTCCATTCCCCTAAGGGCCTCACCTGTCACGTTCTCGGGTTTCAAGGCCTCTATTTGAGCTTCCTTGACTTGCGCTGACAGGTGCGAATGGATCGACATGGCTAATGACTTCACTCTTCGGCCAGAGTACTCCTTTCGACTAAGGGCATCGGCTACGACGTTTTCCTTTCCCGGATGATAGTGAATCTCACATTCGTAGTCGTTGAGCAATTTGACCCAACGTCGTTGTCTCATGTTTAAGTCCTTCTGGTCGAAGATGTGTTGGAGGCTCTTGTGGTCTGTAAAGACAGTGCACTTGGTACCGTAAAGGTAGTGCCTCCAGATTTTAAGAGCGAAGACCACTGCTCCAAGTTCTAAGTCATGAGTGGTGTAATTGACCTCATGCGTTTTCAGTTGTCGTGAGGCATATGCAATAACCTTTCCCTTCTGCATTAGCACATAGCCCAACCCTTGCTTCAAAGCGTCGTAATACACCACAAAATCTTCGGTCCCTTCCGGAAGAGAAAGGATAGGTGCACTACAAAGGGCTTGTTTCAAAGTCTGAAATGCAGCATCTTGCTTTTCTCCCCAGTTGTAGGTCATACCTTTCTGGGTAAAAGCGGTAAGAGGCTTTGCGATGCTGGAGAAATTCTGGATGAACCTTCGATAATAACCAGCAAGACCTAGAAACTAGCGAATTTCGGTTGGTGTGGTTGGTGCAGACCAGTTTTCGATAGCCTTGATCTTTGAGGGGTCCACGTGGATTCCTTCCTTGTTGACCACATGACCGAGCAAGTCCACCTTTCTAATCCAAAACTCACATTTTGAGAATTTTGCATAAAGTCTCTCAGTTCGTAACGTCTCTAAGACTTGTCTCAGGTGTTGACTATGTTCCCCTTTATTCTTTGAATAAATGAGTATATCGTCTATGAATACTATCACAAATTTATCTAAGAATGGACGACATACCCGATTCATTAGATCCATGAATACGGCCGGGGCATTGGTTAGTCTGAACGGCATCACTACGAACTCATAATGTCCGTATCTCGTTCGGAAGGCCGTCTTGGGAACATCACTCTCTAGGACTCGCAGCTGGTGATATCCCGACCTTAGATCGATCTTGGAGAAGTAGTTGGCTCCTTGGAGTTGATCAAATAAGTCGTCGATTCGGGGTAGGGGGTATCGGTTCTTGATGGTAAGTTTGTTGAGTTCTCGGTAGTCGATGCACATCCTGAACGATCCATCTTTCTTTTTCACGAACAATACGGGTGCTCCCCATGGCGAGAAGCTCGGCCTGATGAATCCTTTTCCAAGTAGTTCATTCAGTTGGCTGGATAGCTCCTGCATCTCTGCTGGGGCTAATCGATAGGGTGCTTTGGCTACTGGGGTAGCCCCGGGAATTAGATCGATTCTGAATTTGACTTGTCTTGCGGGTGGTATTCCTGGAAGATCCTCGGGAAACACGTCGGGAAAATCGCATACGTCGGGGACATTCTTGACGTCCTGGACTTCGAGTTTCACATCTACAACATGTGCTAAAAATGCGTGACACTCCTTGCGTAGGTACTTCTGAGCTTGGATACTGTCACACCCCCAAACCAGAATGGCGGAAACATTCGGGGGTGGATGACTTCACGTAGTATCACAACCATTGAATATTGTAAAGAAAGCAACATAACCATCACATATATAATGAAAACGTATGTTGTTGCGTTATACATGATAGCAAAAGAATATTACAATGAGATGATAAATGTTCCATAATAAAACATCCTTAGTGTTCCTTTCTCCAAAAGCTGGTGGTTACCTGTACTACTGATTTCCTGAGAAATACAAGTGGTTTCGAAAAAGTGTCAACAATTAAGTTGGTGAGTTCATAAGCGTTTTGTATTGAAAAAGTATGTCCTTTTTGATAGTAAACCGATGAACGAGGTTTTCAGAAAATCCAATATTTTCTATAAATGATTTGAAAAGTTTCCCGTTTTGGAGTGCGTTTGTGTTTTCCATACTTGAATAATAGTGATAAAATTTGTATTAACGATAAAATGGAAAACTGAAATGCATATATGAATCTCGTAAATCTAACTTGTTTTTATACTTTTATGTGAGTTTTATAACCATGCTAATGACATTGTTGGCCTGTAACAACGTTCTTCAGGCGTTGGAACTGTTATGACATTTGTCACCCCAGGCCTGCCGGCCTAGCTGTGGCTAACAGCTTAGGTGTGGGATTGTCAATCCCGTATAGATCTATACACAAGTATCACGCTCCCCCTACAAGGGATTATGGTATATAATACAGGACTTAATAATGCATACTCGAACGTACGTGAAGCTGTCTCACATTACTAGGTATAAACAGATTTACGATGATAAAAGACTGTACTTCTTTTGAAAGCATTTCATTTGTCGAGATGTATATGTAAAATGTATGAATCACTTGAATACTATGCTCATTATAGTTTGTCAAAAGTATGTTCCCATTTGGTAATAACAACTTGGTGATATAATATCCCTTTAAAACATAAAGTTATTTTTGTATCAACACTCTATAAGAACGATATTATAAAAATAATACTTTGATTTGTAATGTACTTGTATTTCCCCCCTAAAACGTGAAAAGAATTGAAAAGTAGGGGTATGAACTCACTCGTTTCGAAGAGAGAGGCTAGGGTTGAGCAGAACTTCGTCCGCGGATGGTTGCGTCGTCGGGCTCTTCGGGGATCTCTGCAGCGTAAATCTTTCGTCGGGGCTCGAGTGCGGAAACCGAGGTGAGGGAATGGTCTCTGGTGCTTGGAAGAGTGTGAGAGTGACTGAAGAATTGAGAAAGGTGTGCAAAGACTCGAGCTCATGCCTTCTATTTATAGGGCTGGAAACCCTCGTACGCGGCGCGTACTTCCGGAGTACGCTGGGCGTACTCGGTACGCGGGACGTTCTTGGTTACGCGGGGCGTAGAATGGCGTCATGGCTTACGACTCGGGTCTAGCTAAACGTAGCTTGGGCGGGCCGATGGGACTCGACTCTGGGTCTAGTACGCGGGGCGTACTCCCAGAGTACGCGGGGCGTAATCCCTGCTTCCGACTTCTAAATTCCGTAACTTTCGCGTACGAGCTCCGTTTTTCGCATTCTCTATATCCACGCGTAGGTGACATTATGCTCTACAACTTTCATTTAGACTTCGTCGGCTAGTTTTGACTTTATTTTTAATGATATATTTTTAATAGGCCGGGCCTCCTAAAGTTCGTTAAAAATTCATAGGTTCTTTATTCGACGTCAGTTTTCGTTTGTCTTTTTATTGTTTTATTACTACCGAGGAGATCTTCAACTTTCGTTTAGGTTGCGTTAGCTAAATAACACTCGATCTTCAATCCGAGTTTTTAGCCCTCTACTACCGTTACGAAACTTTGAAAATTCGTAACTTCTTCATACGAGGTCCAATTTGGGCGATCTTTTTATGCACGTTCACCTTTCAACGAGATCTACGACTTTTATTTAGATACTTAAGGCTTAAAATGCATTTTATTGAGATTCTACTTTTTACGTCAAATAATGTTTTAGCGTCGCGTCGTAAATATACGAGTGGTTATAATTTCTTCAATATAACCCGGTTTTGAGCGTTCTTTATGTTTTTGGAAACCTTGGCATGATATCTAATATTTGATGTATCCTAATTTAGATACTTGAACATTTTATTTTCGAGGTTAATTTCGTTGTACTTAGCTTCCGAGCGTTACAATGCTTTTGGAAAAATATAGGGTTGTCACATCATCCCCCTGTTAAGGGAATTTCGTCCCGAAATTTACTCTAAGATAGCGTTTACAGTTTTGGCAAAAAAAGATGCGGGTACTTTTGTTTCATCTGATCCTCGCGTTCCCAAGTGTATTCAGGTCCTCGCTTGGTGTTCCAGCGGACCTTTACAATGGGTATTCGGCTTTGTTTAGTCCTTTTGATTTCCCGATCCATGATCTCTACTGGTTCCTCCACAAACTAGAGGTTTTCATTTATTGCAATTTCGTCTAGAGGGACGACAAGGGTCTCGTCAGATAAGCACTTCTTTAGATTCGATGCGTGAAAGGTAGGGTGTACGTTGTGGAGCTCCTGAGGTAGTCTAAGTTTGTAGGCTACTGGACCGATCCTGGCAAGGATCTCGAATGGTCCAATGTATCTAGGGTTCAGTTTCCCACGTTTTCCGAAGCGTATTAAACCTTTCCAAGGTGAGACTTTGAGTAGGACATGGTCTCCAACTTGGAATTCCAAGGGTTTTCGTCTTTTATCTGCGTAACTCTTTTGTCTATCCCTTGATGCTTTTAGACGTTCTCGGATTTGAACAATCTTCTCCGTAGTCTCCCTTATGATTTCTGGCCCAGTGAGCGTGTTGTCCGTTGCTTGCCCTTTTGCTAGTTGTGTGTCCCCCACTTTGGCCCAGCACAAAGGTGACCTGCATTTGCGGCCATAGAGGGCTTCGAACGGGGCAGCTTTGATACTGGTGTGGTAGCTATTGTTGTACGAGAACTCGACCAAGGGTAGATGTGTGTCCCATGCTTTGCCAAAATCGATTACGCAAGCTCTCAGCATGTCTTCTAGGGTTTGTATAGTTCTCTCACTCTGGCCGTCGGTTTGTGGGTGATAAGCGGTACTCATGTCTAGTCTTGTCCCCAAAGCTTTTTGTAACGACTGCCAGAACCTTGAGGTGAATCTACTATCTCGGTCCGAGATAATGGATATGGGCACACCATGCAGTCGTACAATTTCTCTGAGGTATGTCCTTGTTAACTTCTCCAATTTATCCGTCTCTTTGATCAGTAGGAAATGCGCTGACTTAGTTAACCTGTCGACAATTACCCAAATGGTGTCGAGTCCGCTTGTTGTCTTGGGTAACTTTGTTATGAAATCCATGGTTATCCGCTCCCACTTCCATTCGGGTATTTCTGGTTGTTGTAATAAACCCGAGGGCTTCTGATATTCCACCTTGACTTTGGCACATGTCAGGCATTTGCTTACGTAGGTAGCAATTTCGGCTTTCATGTTTTGCCACCAGTACAACTTCTTGAGATCGAGATACATCTTATCGGAGCCGGGATGTATGGAGTATCGTGTTTTATGGGCTTCGTCCATAACGATTTCTCTGAATCCACCAAACTTCGGTATCCAAATTCGATCCATGAAATAACGAATTCTGTTGTTCTTGGTCTCAAGGTTCTTATCCATTCCCCTTAGGGCTTCTCCTGTCACATTTTCGGATCTCAAGGCTTCTATTTGGGCTTCTTTGATTTGCGTGGACAGGTGTGAATGGATCGTCATAGTTAGGGACTTCACTCGGCGTCCTGAGTACTCCTTCCGACTGAGTGCATCAGCCACTACATTAGCCTTTCCAGGGTGATATCGAATTTCGCACTCGTAATCGCTTAGTAGTTCTACCCATCGTCTTTGTCTCATGTTGAGTTCCTTCTGATTGAGGATATGTTGGAGGCTTTTATGATCGGTGAAGATTGTACATTTTGTGCCGTAGAGGTAGTGTCTCCATATCTTCAGAGCGAAGACGACTGCTCCTAGCTCAAGATCGTGCGTTGTGTAGTTCACTTCGTGCGTCTTTAGTTGTCTTGAGGCGTAGGCGATGACCTTCCCTCTTTGCATTAAGACACACCCAAGTCCTTGGTTTGATGCATCACAATAGACCACGAAGTCCTCCGTTCCCTCTGGCAAGGTTAGGATGGGCGCACTACATAAGGCTCGCTTTAGTGTCTGAAATGCGCTGTCTTGTTTTTCTCCCCAGTGGAAGGTCACATTCTTCTGGGTTAGGGTGGTAAGTGGCTTGGCAATCTTTGAAAAGTTCGGTATGAATCTTCGGTAATACCCGGCGAGTCCCAAAAATTGTCGGGTTTCTGTAGGGGTTCTTGGAGTAGTCCAATTATCTATTGCCTTTATCTTGGAAGGGTCCACGTGTATTCCTTCTTTGCTTACAGCGTGTCCCAGGAAATCCACTTCCCGAATCCAAAATTTGCATTTGGAAAATTTTGCGTAAAGTTTCTCTGCCCTTAATGTTTCCAGTACTTGGCGGAGATGTTTGTTGTGTTCTTCCTGGCATCTTGAATAGATGAGTATATCATCTATGAATACGATCACGAATTTATCTAGGAAGGGACGACATACTCGGTTCATCAAGTCCATGAACACTGCTGGAGCATTCGTCAATCCGAAGGGCATTACTACAAATTCGTAGTGACCATAACGTGTTCGGAAAGCCGTTTTGGGGATGTCTCCTTCCAGTACTCGCAGTTGATGATAACCAGACCTTAGATCGATCTTTGAGAAGTAGCTTGCTCCCTGCAGTTGGTCGAATAGATCGTCTATGCGCGGTAAGGGATATCGGTTCTTGATCGTGAGTTTGTTTAGTTCCCGATAATCGATGCACATGCGAAAGGATCCGTCCTTCTTTTTCACGAATAGGACTGGCGCTCCCCATGGTGAGAAGCTCGGTCTGATGAATCCCTTGCTCAGCAGCTCGTTTAATTGACTGGATAGTTCCTGCATCTCGGCTGGGGCTAAACGGTACGGGGACTTTGCCACAGGGGTAGCTCCGGGGATTAAGTCGATTTTGAACTCAACTTGACGTTCGGGTGGGATTCCTGGAAGATCTTCTGGGAAAATATCCGGGAAGTTGCAGACTTCCGGAATGTCTTTAATGTTTTTCGATTCTTGTTCCTTGTCTACTACATGGGCTAGAAAGGCATGATATTCCTTACGAAGATACTTTTGTGCTTTAATACAGGAAATGATTTGTAAACTTGAACTAGGTTTGTCGCCATAAATGACAAGAGTCTCGCCGTTTGGCAGATTTAGGCGAACAGCCCTTTCGTGGAAAAGGATATCGGCATGGTGAAGGCTCAACCAGTCCATACCGATGATGACATCGAAACTTCTTATGGAAATGGGCATAAGATCGACTTGAAACAAGTGCTCGTTTAAATTTAGTGTGCACCCTACGTATAAATCGTTTGCGTGTTCTGTTTTACCGTTTGCCATTTCTATAGTGAATACTTTATTGAGTGGTTGAGGTTTTTGATTAAGTAGATGTTTGAATTTATGACTCACAAAACTTCTCTCCGCACCGCAGTCAAAAAGTATGCATGCATAAGTGTTGTTGAGTAGAAACGTACCCGTAACCACCGTGGGGTCCGCTATTGCTTCTCTCTGTCCTACTGCCAGCACTCTCCCCACACCGCCAATATTTCTTTCCTTGGGACAATCCCTCCTGAAGTGTCCAGTCTCTCCGCACCCATAACATGCCTGGCTTACCCCAGTGCCAGAAACCTGAGTAATTGGTCGTGCCGGTGCTTTACAGAAACGGGCTGTGTGCCCTTTCCTGTCACAGTTCTTGCAGTGCATCTCGCGACAAATACCATGGTGATGGTAGTTGCACTTGCTGCACTTGGGCAGAATCCCTGCATATGGTTTTGTTGGTGCAGAGGTAGCAGGAGTTGTGGTGGGGGTAGTAGCAGCATGAACCGCAACCATTTGTTTCTTTGAAGGTTCTTGTGAAGTTTGCCCCTTCCTTTTGTTCCAAAATTTCTTCTTGTTTTTGTTGTTGGCATTGATTTCATTGTTGCTGTTCCCTTTGGTTGGTTCAGCCATAATCGCCGCGACTCCTTGACAGACACCATGATCAACAAGAGATTGCGCTAGTTCCTTGGCGCTGGCGAAAGTCAAGGGTCTGGAAGCTAGCACACTTCCTCGAAGCTGGGGTGATAGTCCCCAAATGTATCTCTCAACCTTTTGGCTCTCCAGGGTTAACATTCCTGGGCAAAGTGTTATTAAGTCACTGAACCTGTTGGTGTAACCAGCTATGTCCGATCCTACCATCGAGAGGTTCCACAGTTCCTGTTCAAGCTTTTGAATCTCGCCTCTTGGGCAGTATTCTCGAAGGAGCATTCTTTTCAGGTTTTCCCAACCCATGGAGTTTGCCACCACCAGGGTTAGTGTCTGGACGTGGCCGTTCCACCATGTCAGGGCGCGCTCAGAGAAAGTAAAAGCGGCGAACTTTACTTTGCTTTCTTCAGGACATGCACAGATTTCGAATACAACTTCTGTTTTCTCTATCCGTTGAGATAGAGCCAATACTACCCCAGTCCCGTAAAAGGGAATAGGTTTTCCATTAGTGAAGTCTTTGTAAGTGCATACCCCTGAACGGCTTTGACCTTGGCCATTTGTAAAACTGTTTGTTCCTCCCCCCGATCCGTTGTTGCTCATTTGAGCCATTGCTGCAGTTACAGCAGCGGTTACAGCAGTCTGGAACATAACGGTGTCCATAATTGGAGGAGGTGGTGGAGGTGGTGTTGAAGCTGAGTTTCTGCGTGTTGATTTACGAGGAGGCATGTTCTGGTAGAGAAAAATAAGAATGGATACTATAAGTTTCTAATGTTTTGACAATCGTGTGTTAGTTGTAATTTGTTTTGACTTTAGTTTATGGTTTCAAGGTAGGCATAGAAATTTAAAACTCGTAATTTTTGAGAGGTATATAAGAAATACTTCATATTTATACATATAGGTCACACCTGAGGTGTGTTACATTGCATATCTTGTTCAGGAAAATTTGATCCTCCTAGAGATCTCCGATTACGGATACAACAGGGAAAACAAGGGAAATAAAGGAAAAACTTTTATCCGAAATCCTAATCTATAACAAAATTGTTGGGCATCGAACAAGCTCTACTTGCGGCGTTTGGAGCTAGATTCGGCATCCGACCGTTTGACTCCCATTAGTCGCCTCTCGAGATCTGCTTGTTGTTCCTTCATTTCTCTTATATCTGCCAGAGCCGTTATCATTTGGTTCTGAAGTGTCCCCGTGTAGATTTGGTTATTCTCATGTAGTCCTTCCAAACGGCGGATGTCAGCGGCGTTACCTTGGGTAGCAGCATTGACCTCGCGAACTCTGGTTGCTTGCATGTCTGTCTCGTAGTTCTGGGTAGCTATAGCGTTCACAAGAACAGGGAGTGCTCGATCAGCTGAGCTTCCCCCACTAACATTGTAAAAATCTCGGCACATGCCGAAAGGAGGGCGTACACCTTGTTGGCGGCTCCAGTAGTAGAGGTGACTTCCCCACATGGGAATGGGTCCCGGTTGATATGGTCTGATTTCGGGAGGATGAGGGATGGGAGGGTCGTACACTTCTGGCTCGGAGTCTGTCCCGCTAGAAATCTCCTCGATCTCTTCGTCGACTTCGAATTCCTCTCCGACTTCGACTTCGAATTCTCCCTCGATAACCCCTTCGGGTTCTTCCTCGACCTCTTCTTCGATTTCCTCTGGGTCTTCCTCCGGGTCTTCTTCTATCCAACCGCCGTTGCCTTGGTTTGGGTAGTAGGGATCTCCTGGTAAATGGAATCCGGCCATTTGTCTGTACTAGGATAGATGTATGAGAACTTTATAAGAAAAGAAATTTCTATTTAACGACTTACTATTTTTAACTATAATTTTTATTGTACCACTATTTTTAACAATACTCCTATAATATTTCAACTTGGCGAAACTAAAATAATTTGTATTTGGTAAGTTCTTGGCTTGTTGTCCACTATGACCATTCCTCGACGTACGTTGGTCAAATCCAGGATAAATATAGTTGATCAGGCTATATTTATTCTCGACATGATTACATACCCCGAGGCTCAATCGTAGTGTCGTAACTTGCCGTAATACTTTTTAGTAAAACTTGTTATGATACGAGATTTATGCATGCTTGTAAAAATGTATATCTTTAAAAGAATGTATTTTGTTCATGAAAATGTTTCATCAGAGGGTTTTTGGTACCCTTTGCATTTATAGTTTGTATATCGTATGTGGTTCGATATACTTAGTTCACTATAAACAATGCTCTGATACCAATCTGTCACACCCCCAAACCAGAATGGCGGAAACATTCGGGGGTGGATGACTTCACGTAGTATCACAACCATTGAATATTGTAAAGAAAGCAACATAACCATCACATATATAATGAAAACGTATGTTGTTGCGTTATACATGATAGCAAAAGAATATTACAATGAGATAATAAATGTTCCATAATAAAACATCCTTAGTGTTCCTTTCTCCAAAAGCTGGTGGTTACCTGTACTACTGATTTCCTGAGAAATACAAGTGGTTTCGAAAAAGTGTCAACAATTAAGTTGGTGAGTTCATAAGCGTTTTGTATTGAAAAAGTATGTCCTTTTTGATAGTAAACCGATGAACGAGGTTTTCAGAAAATCCAATATTTTCTATAAATGATTTGAAAAGTTTCCCGTTTTGGAGTGCGTTTGTGTTTTCCATACTTGAATAATAGTGATAAAATTTGTATTAACGATAAAATGGAAAACTGAAATGCATATATGAATCTCGTAAATCTAACTTGTTTTTATACTTTTATGTGAGTTTTATAACCATGCTAATGACATTGTTGGCCTGTAACAACGTTCTTCAGGCGTTGGAACTGTTATGACATTTGTCACCCCAGGCCTGCCGGCCTAGCTGTGGCTAACAGCTTAGGTGTGGGATTGTCAATCCCGTATAGATCTATACACAAGTATCACGCTCCCCCTACAAGGGATTATGGTATATAATACAGGACTTAATAATGCATACTCGAACGTACGTGAAGCTGTCTCACATTACTAGGTATAAACAGATTTACGATGATAAAAGACTGTACTTCTTTTGAAAGCATTTCATTTGTCGAGATGTATATGTAAAATGTATGAATCACTTGAATACTATGCTCATTATAGTTTGTCAAAAGTATGTTCCCATTTGGTAATAACAACTTGGTGATATAATATCCCTTTAAAACATAAAGTTATTTTTGTATCAACACTCTATAAGAACGATATTATAAAAATAATACTTTGATTTGTAATGTACTTGTATTTCCCACCCTAAAACGTGAAAAGAATTGAAAAGTAGGGGTATGAACTCACTCGTTTCGAAGAGAGAGGCTAGGGTTGAGCAGAACTTCGTCCGCGGATGGTTGCGTCATCGGGCTCTTCGGGGATCTCTGCAGCGTAAATCTTTCGTCGGGGCTCGAGTGCGGAAACCGAGGTGAGGGAATGGTCTCTGGTGCTTGGAAGAGTGTGAGAGTGACTGAAGAATTGAGAAAGGTGTGCAAACACTCGAGCTCATGCCTTCTATTTATAAGGCTGGAAACCCTCGTACGCGGCGCGTACTTCCGGAGTACGCTGGGCGTACTCGGTACGCGGGGCGTTCTTGGTTACACGGGGCGTAGAATGGCGTCATGGCTTACGACTCGGGTCTAGCTAAACGTAGCTTGGGCGGGCCGATGGGACTCGACTCTAGGTCTAGTACGCGGGGCATACTCCCAGAGTACGCGGGGCGTAATCCCTGCTTCCGACTTCTAAATTCCGTAACTTTCGCGTACGAGCTCCGTTTTTCGCGTTCTTTATATCCACGCGTAGGTGAGATTATGCTCTACAACTTTCATTTAGACTTCGTCGGCTAGTTTTGACTTTATTTTTAATGATATATTTTTAATAGGCCGGGCCTCCTAAAGTTCGTTAAAAATTCATAGGTTCTTTATTCGACGTCGGTTTTCCTTTGTCTTTTTATTGTTTTATTACTACCGAGGAGATCTTCAACTTTCGTTTAGGTTGCGTTAGCTAAATAACACTCGATCTTCAATCCGAGTTTTTAGCCCTCTACTACCGTTACGAAACTTTGAAAATTCGTAACTTCTTCATACGAGGTCCAATTTGGGCGATCTTTTTATGCACGTTCACCTTTCAACGAGATCTACGACTTTTGTTTAGATACTTAAGGCTTAAAATGCATTTTATTGAGATTCTACTTTTTACGTCAAATAATGTTTTAACGTCGCGTCGTAAATATACGAGTAGTTATAATTTCTTCAATATAACCCGGTTTTGAGCGTTCTTTATGTTTTTGGAAACCTTGGCATGATATCTAATATTTGATGTATCCCAATTTAGATACTTGAACATTTTATTTTCGAGGTTAATTTCGTTGTACTTAGCTTCCGAGCGTTACAATGCTTTTGGAAAAATATAGGGTTGTCACAGATACTTGAGATGATACTAAGAGTGGTACTAGGTTTGTCGCCCAAGATAAGGAAGGTTTCGCCGGTTGGCAGATTAAGGCGAACGACCTTATCGTAACATAAAATGTCCGCACGATGTGAAGTCAGCCAATCCATGCCAATGATGACATCGAAACTCTTAATCGAGACTAGCATGAGGTTGATTTGAAAGAGATTATCGTTTAGATTTAGGATGCAGTTTAAATATATCTCCTTAGTGCCTTCAGTTTTCCCGTTGGCCATTTCTACCATGAATGGTTCACTTAATGATTGTGGTATTGGTTTTAGCATACCTTTAAAGTCGTGACTCACAAAACTCCTTTCCGCTCCACTATCAAACAAAATGCATGCATACGAGTTATCGAGAAGAAACGTACCCGTAACAACAGTAGGGTCCACAATGGCTTCATCTTGTCCCATTGCGAAAACTCGGCCTCTTCCGCCGGTATTCCTGTTGTTTGCCTTCAGGCAGTCCCTGCGGTAGTGCCCTGTGTCTCCGCACTCAAAGCAGGCGCGGCTTACTCCGGTATTAGCAGTGGGGGCGGATTGTTGGGTTGGCTCTTTGCAATAGCGGGCTGTATGACCCTTCTTATTGCACCTAGTGCATTGAAGGTCACGGCAGAGACCGTGGTGGTGGAAGTTGCACTGGTTACATTTCGGTAGTTTTCCATTGTATGAACTTGTGGGGGCAGAGTTGGTAGGTACAGTAATAGCGTGGGTCGCTATCACTTGTTGTTTCTTGGGGTTCTCCTGGAGGGTTTGTCCCCTCCTCTTGTTCCAAGGCTTACTCTGGCCCTGAGCCTCCTTAGGTGGATTTGCGGCTGCTGCAATGGTACTCTATTTCACTCCGTGGTCGATGAGTCGTTGAGCCAGGCGTTTAGCGTTGTTATAGGTGATAGGGTTGGAAGCTAGGACATGCCCTTGAATCTGGGGTGACAACCCCCAAATGTACCTTTCGACCTTCTTTGATTCTGGGTTGACCATGGTAGGGCACAAAACAGCGAGATCGTTGAACCTAGCTATGTAGGCGACTAGATCAGACCCAGCCATTTTCAAATTCCAGAGCTCCTGCTCAAGCTTTTCCACTTCGCCCCTTGGGCAGTATTCTTCCATTAGTAGAACCTTCAGTTCTTCCCAACTCATGGCGTTAGCGACAGTGAGCGTCACTGAATTCACATGGCTTTTCCACCAAGTGAGGGCTCGATCTATGAAGGTGCAAGCAGCGAACTTAACCTTGCTTGTTTCTTGGCACGAGCAGATCTCGAAGACTGTTTCGGTCTTTTCGAACCATTGCATTAGTGCAATGACTCCTCCACTGCCATTAAAAGTCTTTGGTTTTGAGTTGGAGAACTCCTTGTAAGTACATTCCCTTACATGGCCCTGGCCGGTGCCACGATTGGGATGATTCATGCTGCTTCCTGTACCTCCATTTGCATTGGAGTTTATTTGAGAGAGGGTTGCCGCTACTGCTGCTGTGATAGCAGCCTAGACCATTGCCGGATCATAAGTTAGTGGTGGAGGTGGTGGTGGGGTTGTGTTGGTACGTGCTAATCTACGAGGAGGCATTGCGCTGTCAAAATAAAAATGAGATATTATAAGTTCCGGTGGTTGCGAGTTGAATGATATTGAGTTAACTACCTTAAATAGATTAAGAATTTGGTTTAGCCAACACAGGGTTTTGAGCTTGATTCATTAATAATGTTTGAATGGATGTACTTATGAATTGCACGGACTACACATAATTAAAACGAGAAAGAGATATGCCCTATATATATTAAACATATAGTTGTGTTACATCCGAGTTTAGACAAAACTTTTTGACCTTTCTAAAGGTCTCCGATTACAGAAAGTTTTAAAGAAATAATATTCTTATCCGAAGTCCTAATTTATAACAAAATTTGAAATCCTGGCAAGCACTATTTGCGACGTAGGTTGCGCTTGGAGCTTGACTCCGCATCTGATTGCTTCGATTCCATTAGACGCTGATCAAAAGCGGCTTGTTGCTCCCTTAACTCGGCTAGGGCTGCAATCATCTGTGCCTGAAATGCCTCAGATTGGAGTTGGGCATGGTCCTGAATTCCATCCAGCCTACGGATGTCAGAAGTGTGGACCTGCACTTCTACGTTGATCTCGCGGATCCGGTTGGCTTGAACTCCGGATTGATAGCATTGGTTGGCTAGTTTGCCAACCAGGACCGGAAGTGCCCGGTCTGCCGATCCCCCGCCTCTGACATCATAAAAGTCTCGGCACGTGTCGTAGGGAGGGCGTAAGCTTTGTTGTCGGCTCCAGTGGTGGAGGTGATTTCCCCACACAGGAGTGGGTCCTTGGAAGTTCCTCACATGGACAGGAGGCGGTGGGGCCGATGGATTGATAACCTCTGGCTCTGAATCTGTACCAGAGTCATCTCCTCCATCCAATTCTATCGGCTCATCGTCTTCTTCGGGATCATCTTCGATCCATCCTCCATTGCCTTGGTTGGGAAAGTAGGGGTCATTGGGGTGGTGGAATCCAGCCATTTAGTTTGTACGAGAATAGGGTTAGGAATTTACTATAAGCTAGAGCACATTTATTTTACCCTTATGTTTAATGGTTGATGACGACACAAAAGCTCCCTTAGTATTATGAAATGACGTGCTTTCGGTAAGTTTTAAAATTTGTTGTCCACTGCAGACACTCCTCGGCACACGTTAGTCGGCTCTCGGACAAATATAGTTGATCAGGCTATATCCTTCCCAGTTCCGATTACATGTCCCAAGGCGTACCTGCACTGCACAACTTATTTATAATACTTCTAAAATGGTCCGATGTGAAACTGTTATTAGTACGAGATGAATGCATGCTTACTTTACAAAAACTAAATAAATATAATTTCAAAAGTATAACTCTTCTAAGAGTGTTTTTGCCCAGATGAGTTTATAGTTGTATACCAAAAAAAAATTTGGTTTTGATATACTTAATTCACTATAAACGGTGCTCTGATACCAATCTGTCACACCCCCAAACCAGAACGGCGGAAACGTTCGGGGGCGGAGGACGTCATATTCAGTATCATAACAGTTCATAGAAAGGAAAGTACACACCACCATACATATATAAAGGTTTTTAAAAGTGTTTACATCATTGTATTCATTACATGCTCAAAAGATAAATGCATAAACATCTTTCAAAAGAAGTAAATAATGCCAGCGTGTTATTCACCAAAAGTTGATTCCCAAACCTGCTTAACGATTCCCTGAGAATACAAGTTATTTCAAAGAAAAAGTGTCAACAATTAAGTTGGTGAGTTCATAAGTGATTTAAAAACATTGAATGCCATTCCAAAATGAGTGTATCTTTCCAAGAAAATCCCATATTTCCTTATAAAAGTGTGAAATGCATGAGAATGTTGGTATTGAAAAACGTAGATAGTTGAAACAAGAAAATCCCTTATTTTCCTAATAGTTGTTTGTTTAATGTCCAAGACAATCATTTTGAAGCAATCCACATGCTTTAGAAGAATTTTAAACATGGATTTAAATAATAAACCTATCAGAAGATTTCAGTTTGTTAGATAATGAATAACTGTAGTAACTACTCATTCATTATTCAAAAGTACTATAATAGTTGTGTATCCGATGAGTTTTATAACCATACTAAACATAATATGCCTGTAGCGACGTTCTTCAGGCGTCGTAGCGTTGTGACAAACTGTCACCCCAAAAGACAGACTGTAGCTAACAGTCAGGGCACGGGATCATGACTTCCCGTATAGATCTATACACATTTGACACGTTCTCCGAACGGGAGACTCTGGTTATGGACAGGACTTGTAGCGATACCTTTTATCAAAAAGGCAGTGTTTGAAGATATACACGTCTCATGGATTCTCAACTAAGTCTGTATTAAAGTGATAGTTTTGTATGCAAAGTTTATCCTTTTTTTTCATAATGTTTGACAAACATAAATCATAAGTTTTTAGAATATATGAAACGGTTTAGCAACGAAAGATACTTTGGAGTTACTAAATACTTTGTATAAGTCTATTGCATGCAAAGTATAACAAGAGTTTTCACATAGTAGAACTAAATCACAAGTGATTCATTTGATAGAAACGAGTAAATGCAATTTTATGAAATACACGATAATAACAGTATGTTTACTTGTATTCCTCCCCTAAAAGAGTATAAAAGCATTTAAAATGTATTTAAAGTGTGTTCGAAGGGGATATGAACTCATTTGAAAGTTTGAAGATAGCGAGATGGAAAACCGGGCAGAGTTTCGTCTCGGGAACGGATTTTTCTAGGGATTCTTGGGAATCTCGGGAGTAAAATCGACCTTCGGGACATGAGCAAAAATGACCAGGGCTTCGGGTTTGAACGGGCACGGAAAACGAGGCAAAACGCAAGAGAAGTGAGAATAAATGAGCAATTTTTCCGGAGACCCTTGCATCCCTTTTATAGGGGCTAAGAGGCCTCGGTACGCGGGGCATATGCTCGTACGCAACGCGTACTCGTACGTCATGCATGACCAAGTCCTCGACTACCTCGGCTTCTGATGGGACGGCGGGTCGGATGGGACGGCGGGTCGGATAGCTTCGCATAGGGGCGACATGGACGGACCGAGACCAAGGCCCTCAGGTACGCTGGGCGTACGGGGTTACGCGGCGCGTACCTCGGATGAGGACGCTGACTCCTCTTCGGATATTACTAGAATTTTGATTTAAATATAATTATAATTTATTTAATAAACTTCAAAAATTCATATCTTCATCATACGAACTTCCTTTTTGATGGTCTTTATATCCACGCGTAGGTGAGACTACGCTCTACAACTTTCGTTTAGACTCTGTTGGCAAATTCCGAAATTATTTTTATTATTTATTTTTATAAATCGTCGTGTTTAAGGAATTTCTTTTAAAAATTCATAACTTCTTTATCTGACGTCGGTTTTTGCCATACTTTTTACCGCTGAAATACCATTGTCGAGACCTTCGATTCTCGTTTAGGTCATTTCGGCCAAAAGTCATTCGATCTCCGATTCGAGATTTTAGTTGTCTGCTGCTAAGCCGGACTTGGAAAAATCTTAACTTCAACATACGAAGCTGGGTTTGGGCATTCTTTTTAAGTATGATCCTGGTTTAATGATATTAAACATAATAGGAATTTAAATAGATACTTTTTGGGCATTTTATTATCAAAGTAAATTTTATTACCCCAAGGTGGTTACAATACTTGACTCTTTAGGTCATTACAAAGAGTTGAAATATTGGGTTGTTACACTTGCTTTCAAACTGATAGGGATAATTTCCGCTCTCAGTCAGGCTGGGTCTTTATCCTAAATGGAGGAGCAATTACTTGGAAAAGTTCCAAGCAGGAGACAGTATGTCACATCCCAAAACCAAGAACGGCGGAAACGTTCTGGGGCGGAGGACGTCATGTAAGGTAATCATAACACAGTAAATGTAAATAGGCAAACAACATCATCCATTGCATTAAATATATAATTTTAATACATGTGTGTTCTGTACAGTTTTAGACACCAAAAAAATATAACGTAAATCAAAATAATAAAATGATGAGTCTTGAGTACGCTCCATCATCTCAAAAGCTGGCATCGGTACCTGTCTACTGATGACCTGAGAATACAAGTTATTTTGAAAGAGTTTATCAGCATTAAGCTGGTGAGTTCATAAGCATTTTAGTGTCAATGTTTGTTGTCAAAAACGTTTGAACCTGTCTCAATGTATAAGTTTGTAAAAGTTTGAATCTCTCAGAAAATCCTATATTTTCTATAAAAGTAACCTTCTACCAAGGCTAAACTGTTTTGTAAACTCGTCTGTTGTAAAAGTGTGTAATTACCCAAGTATAACTATCATTTGTTAAAATATAGTTTGTACATTAATGCTTGAGTGAGATTATCACCAAAATATGTAATGGGTAAATCTTTGTAGTACTGTAGCTTTGTATAATAAGAACTACTGTTGTACTAATTACTACTACCTTAAACCGGATTTATATTAAGGTATAATGTGATAATTGCACCATACTATCGACTGATAACAACGACAATAAGAACGGTCGTAATAACGGAATGACGTTTGGCACCCGCAGACCTGCAGTTCCGGCTGTAGCTAGCAGCAAGGTGTAGGATAGTCAATCCAGTATAGATCTATACGCAAACTCAACGCTCTCCCTCCAAGAGAATTCTGGCTACAACTCGGGCCATGACATTTAAGGCATGCTCCGATACAGTGGATCACATTTGTTATCGTATTCTTGCATATGTGATGAAATGTTTCTTGTTCTAGTATAGTTGTATATGTTCTCGTAGTATAGTTGTATATATTCTCTTCCTAGTATAGACTCATGAATGAACTGACTCATTGATCTAGCAGTTGTAATAGTATAGTTCTGTGTTACCCCGATGGTAACTTGTTAACGGTGCGTCTAGTACGTATGATTATGGAAGTACTTTTATGTCTATATATGTATATTTGATATGTAATTAACATGGAAACGACCTTCGGATGGTCACCCAAAATCCCACCAGACCACATCCAAATCGAGGAAAAGGAAATAGGGTGGATGGCCTTCCTAAGCCCTTTAAACATTATTTATACGTCTATACATATATGGGCATGCAATTTATAATATAAAAACATAAATAAGTATTTATAAGACATTTGAAACATAAGTATTATTTTTAAAGAAAGATTGACTTGATGTCAATCTATAAAACAATTTGAAGGCGTAGATTTGATTAAAACAGATTAAGTATAAGGAACATTTGTTTAAATCACAGTTGCAGTGTAAATTCGAAAAGTAAATGGGTTTGGAAAACATTTAGAAGTAAAACAGTTTGATAGGTAGTTTGAATAGTGATAAAATCATGGTTTCCCTAGTTATTAATCACATGTGCTTAATGCAATCACATGTGATTTAAACAATAACTATAAGTATTTAACTTGTATTCCCCCCCTTGAAAGCATATAAAAGCATTTAGAATATTTAAAAAGGTTGATTAAGGGGTATGAAACTCACTTGATTGATTGAAGAAAGCGAGATGGAAAACCGGGCAGAGTTTCGTCTCGGAAAACGGATTTTTCTCGGGATTCTCGGGAATCTCGGGAGAAAAATCGACCCTCGGGACTTGAGCAAAAAGACCAGAGCATCGGGTTATAACGGGCACGGAAAACGAGGCAAGGTTGTGAGAGAGAGAAGAGAAATGAGCAACATTTTCGGAAGGCCTCGCATCCTATTTATAGGAAGGCTGAACCGCCTCCGAACGCGGGGCGTACGCTCGTACGCAGCGCGTACGCGTACGTCATGCATGACCGAAGCCTCGACTGCCTCGGTTCGGATGGGACGGGTTGCTGGGTACGCGGGTCGGATGGGACGGTGGGTCGGACGGGTCGGAGCTTCGGACGGGTCGGGCGGGTTAGATTCTTCGGATAATGCGACGTGGACGATCCGAGACCCTCGATCTCAGTACGCGGGGCGTACGAAGGTACGCAGGGCGTACTTCGGTCCAATCCGATGACTCTCCTTCGGATATTACCGGGAATTTATAATTAAATTCATATTTATTTTAAATAAACTTCAAAAATTCATATCTCCCTCATACAAACTCCGTTTTTGAAGTTCTTTATATCCACGCGAAGGTGAGACCATGATCTACAACTTTCGTTTAGATTCCGTTGGCAAATTCCGAAATTATTTTTATTATTTATTTATTAAAATGACGTGATTAAGGAATTTCTTCAAAAATTCATAACTTCCTCATACGAAGTCAGATTTGGACGTTCTTTTTATGTACGCAAACCTTGATATGATTCCTACTACTTTATTTAGTCCGAATAAAATTTTAGGAAGGTTACATTTTGACCTAAATTTGATCGGTTTTACATTACATTGACTCGAAATATCGGGTTGTCACATCATCCCCCCGTTAGAAGGAATTTCATCCCGAAATTAAATTTTAAGCAAGTTAGAAATTTCAAATAACTAAGCAAAAAGCTGAGGGTATTTCAGTTTCATCTGATCCTCACGTTCCCAAGTGAATTCCGGTCCTCGCTTGGCATTCCAGCGAACCTTCACGATAGGGATACGGCTTTGCTTTGTCTGCTTGACCTCACGGTCCATGATCTCTACAGGTTCTTCCACGAAGTTGAGGCTCTCGTTGATTTCGATCTCGTCGAGTGGGATTACAAGAGTCTCGTCGGATAGACACTTTTTCAAGTTAGATACGTGGAATGTAGAATGTACGTTACGAAGTGCGTCTGGTAGTTCGAGTTTGTAAGCTACGGGGCCTACTCTTGCAAGAATCTCGAAAGGCCCTAAGTACCTTGGATTAAGCTTTCCACGCTTGCCGAAGCGTATCAAGCCCTTCCAGGGTGAGACTTTGAGGAGGACTCGGTCTCCCACCTAAAATTCCAAAGGTTTCCTTCGTTTATCAGCATAGCTCTTCTGTCGGTCTCTAGAGGCTTTCAATCGTTCACGGATCTGAACGATTTTCTCTGTTGTTTCCCGAATGATCTCCGGACCGGTGAGAGTACTGTCGGAAGTTTGCCCCCTGGCTAATTGGGTATCACCCACCTCAGCCCAGCACAGAGGGGATCTGCACTTACGGCCGTAGAGAGCTTCAAATGTAGCCGCCTTGATGCTCGTGTGATAACTGTTATTATAGGAAAACTCGACAAGGGGTAAATGAGTATCCCATGTCTTCCCAAAGTCAATCACGCAGGCTCGCAACATATCTTCCAGAGTTTGGATGGTCCTCTCACTCTGTCCGTCGGTCTGAGGACGGTAGGCTGTGCTCATGTCCAGCCTTGTTCCTAGGTAATGTTGTAGTGATTGCCAAAATCTTGAGGTGAACCTACTATCTCTATCGGAGATAATGGACATAGGTACACCATGTAGCCGTACGATTTCCCTAATGTATGTTCTCGTAAGTTTCTCCATCTTGTCGGTTTCTTTGATAGGCAGGAAGTGTGCAGACTTGGTCAATCTGTCAACGATGACCCATATGGTGTCAAGTCCACCCGTTGTCTTGGGCAACTTGGTTATGAAATCCATAGTGATCCGCTCCCACTTCCATTCCGGGATCTCTGGTTGCTGCAAGAAACCAGAGGGCTTCTGGTACTCGACCTTAACCTTTGCGCAAGTAAGGCATTTACTTACGAAGGTAGCAATCTCTGCTTTCATATTAGGCCACCAGTATAGCTTCTTAAGAACCAGATACATCTTATATGAACCTGGGTGGACGGAATACCGAGTGTTGTGCGCCTCGGTCATGACCAAGTCTCGGAAACCACCATGTTTCGGTGTCCAGATCCGGTTCATGAAATATAAAGCTCCGTCACCCTTGGCTTCTAAATTCTTGTCCATTCCTCTAAGGGATTCACTTGACACATTTTCAGGTTTCATGGCCTCAAGTTGAGCCGCCTGAATTTGCTTAGTCAGGTGTGAATGGATGGTTATCGATAATGACTTGACTTTGCGACCAAAATATTCCTTCCGACTTAGGGCGTCTGCTACTACGTTGGCTTTACCTGGATGATAACGAATATCGCATTCGTAATCACTGAGTAGTTCGACCCACCGTCGTTGTCTCATGTTGAGCTCCTTCTGATCGAAAATGTGTTGTAAACTCTTGTGGTCGGTAAAGATAGTGCTCTTCGTTCCATACAAGTAATGTCTCCAGATCTTCAGAGCAAACACTACTGCTCCTAGTTCAAGATCGTGGGTCGTGTAGTTAACCTCGTGTGTCTTCAATTGTCTCAAGGCGTAGGCGATGACCTTACCTCGCTGCATCAGAACACATCCGAGTCCTTGGTTTGATGCATCGCAATAAACTACGAAGTCTTCTATTCCTTCGGGAAGGGATAGTATTGGTGCGGTGCACAAGGCTCGTTTGAGCGTTTGGAATGCTCTTTCTTGTTTCTCTTCCCAGTCAAAGGCCACGCCTTTCTGGGTTAGGGTTGTAAGAGGCTTCGCTATTCGTGAGAAGTTCTGAATGAATTTGTGGTAGTAGCCAGCGAGACCTAGAAATTGATGAATTTCTGTAGGCATCTTCGGTGCTGACCAGTTCTCAATGGCCTTAATTTTGGATGGGTCCACGTGGATTCCCTCTTCGCTTACCACGTGTCCTAAGAATTCGACTCTTCGGATCCAAAATTCACATTTCGAGAACTTCGCATAAAGTTTCTCCTTTCGTAATGTCCCTAGAACTTGTCGTAGGTGATCGCCATGTTCTTTCTTACTTCGGGAGTAGATTAGGATGTCGTCAATGAAAACGATGACGAACTGATCCAAGTAAGGTCGGCATACTCTATTCATCAGATCCATGAAGACTGCGGGCGCATTGGTTAATCCGAATGGCATCACCACGAACTCGTAATGTCCGTAACGAGTTCGGAAGGCGGTCTTCGGCACATCCTCCTCTAGCACTCGTAACTGGTGATATCCGGATCTCAGATCAATCTTAGAAAAATAGTTCGCCCCTTGCAGTTGGTCGAATAGATCATCTATGCGTGGCAGAGGGTAACGATTCTTGACCGTCAGTTTGTTGAGTTCTCTGTAGTCAATACACATACGGAAGGATCCGTCCTTCTTCTTAACGAACAAGACCGGTGCTCCCCAAGGTGAGAAACTTGGTCTTATAAAGCCCTTGCTGAGCAGTTCGTTAAGTTGACCAGAGAGTTCCTGCATCTCAGCTGGTGCTAAACGGTAGGGCGACTTGGCTACTGGGGTAGCTCCTGGGACTAAGTCGATTCTGAACTCGACTTGTCGTTGCGGAGGCAACCCGGGTAGTTCTTCTGGGAAAATGTCGGGGAAGTCGCTCAATACTGGGAGGTTCTTTAGTTCTTTCGTTTCTAGGTTCGTGTCGACGACGTGAGCAAGGAATGCGTGGTATTCCTTACGCAGGTATTTCTGTGCTTGAATACTTGATATGATGTGAAGACTTGCACCGGGTTTGTCGCCATAGACTATAAGAGTTTCGTTAGACGGAAGGTTTAGACGGACTGCTTTCTCGAAGCACATGATGTCGGCACGATGAAGGCCTAACCAGTCCATGCCAATGATAACGTCGAAACTTTTTATTGAGACTGGCATGAGGTCGATTGGAAATGAATGGTTATCTAGAGTTAGGGTACAACCTAAGTATATGCTACTCGTATTTTCAGTTTTTCCATTAGCCATTTCTACGGTGAATAGTTCTTTGAGTGCGTGCGGTGGTTGATTAAGCATGCGAGCAAATTTATGGTTTATGAAGCTTCGCTCCGCTCCACTATCGAACAGAATGCATGCATAGGAGTTATCGAGGAGGAACGTACCGGTCACCACTGTCGGGTCAGCAACTGCTTCCCCGTGGCCTATAGCCAGTACCCTCCCTGCTCCTCCAGCATTCCTCGCTTTGGGGCAGTCCCTCTTAAAGTGGCCTGCTTCACCACATCCATAGCAGGTTGGGCTTGCGCCAGAGCCAGGGACTTGGTTGATAGGTTGTGCCGGGAACTTACAGAATCGGACGGTGTGTCCTTTCCTGTTGCAGTTAGAGCACTGCAATTCACGGCAGGGGCCGTTGTGGTGGTAGCTGCATTTGTTGCACTTGGGCGAACTTCCAGCATACCGACTCACCGGAGCAGTAGTAGCAGCAGTAGGGGTTACTGCGGCATGAATTGCCACCAATTGCTGCTTTTTGGCAGCCTGATGCTTCTTCCTTTCATCCCAGAATTTCCGCTTAGTATCGGCGGGTTTGGAGGGTTCCGGGATGGCTAGGGTGGTTGTGGTTGCAGGGGTTTTGACTCCATGGTCAATGAGTCGTTGTGCCAATCGTTTGGCATTGTCGAAGGTAGCGGGGTTTGACGCTAGCACATTCCCCTGATACGGAGGCACTAGTCCCGAAATGTACCTCTCGATCTTCTTCCCCTCGGTGGGAACCATATTGGGGCAGAGGGCCACCAGCTCGCTGAAGCGGGCAGTATAAGCGACCACATTGGTGCCCTTCATTGACAGGTTCCAGAGTTCCTGCTCCAGTTTCTGGATCTCGCCCCTCGGGCAGTATTCCTCAGTCATGAGGTCTTTCATTGTTTCCCAGCCCATGTCGTTGGCTACGACGAGAGTTAGTGCTTTGACGTGGCCGTTCCACCACGTTAGGGCTTTACCCTCAAAGGTGCATGCGGCATATTTCACTTTGCACGCAGCAGGGCATGAACAGATTTCAAAGACTGATTCAGTCTTCTTGAACCATTGCGAGAGAGCAATGACTCCGCCGGTGCCATAGAAAGGCTTCGGCTTGCAGTTTGTAAAATCCTTGTAAGAGCACTCCCTTGAGCGCACAGGGATTTCGATCGGAATAGATTCCACAGGGTTTCCACCTCTGCTGGCATCAGAAGAGTGATACTGAGCCATGGCAGTTGCCACTGCTGCAGCTACGATAGCATTCAGGGCTATAGTATCGATGACCGGAGGCGGAGGAGGTGGAGGTGCAGGATTATTCCTATTCCTGGGAGACTTGCGAGGAGGCATCCTTCAGCTAAAAGTTTATAAAGATAAGAAAGATGGTAAGAATCAATCTGTAAGCAACGTGAGGGTTACACATGGACTAACTAACCATAGTCCAACAGTTGAAAGAGTGTTTGAAACCATAATAAGAAATATTAGTAGGAAAACACAAGTGTATAGATTTTTCCCAGATAGATAGATCTCAAAAATACTGGTATTACTGATGTAATAAGTTCAGGGAAAATCGACCTAACTGTAGGTCGTACATCATACCATATAGAAAAGTTTGACAGTTCTTAGATTTCAACTTTTGAGTAAGGAAAGTTAGAAACATTTTACACACAAGTGCTACTTGGAGCACAGATGTTAAAGGCTATCCTTTAATTAAAAGACGGAGATGTACTAGACATCAACCAACGACGATGGGAAAGTCCCGGGCGAGTACTGCGGTCGGATACTTGACGAAACACCTCTTGAAGGTGTCGATCCTGAGTCCTCTGACGAGCTCAAAGCTCTAAGATTTCAGCTCGTGAGGCAGCCAACTGCTACTGCAAGGTTTTATTGGTCCTCCGGGTCCGTTCCATGTCTTCTTCAAGACGGCAGATGCTGACTGTGTTGACACCTGAGTCGGCATCAATCTCTATGACCCGGTCGACGGCTACTCCACCTTGCTCGACAATACGAGCTATTCTGCGGATAATGACAGGCAGAGCCCGGTCAGTAGAGCCACCATTTCTGACGTTGTAAAAGGTTCGGTCCCCAATGTATGTTAAGGGTTGACCCTGATTATCACTCCAGCGGTTCAGGTTATTTGCCCTCATGGGTGTAGGACCTGGAAATGCCGGTTGAGGGTTGTTGTTCGGGGCTTAACCTACAATCGGTAGGTTGTTGACTTCAGGCTCGGAGTCGGACCCATCTGAAAAGCCTTCTGCGAGGTGATCATCCAAAGGGATTGGATGATCAACTTCGGGCTCTTCATCGATCCACCCGGCATTGCCTTCATTGGGAAAGTACGGGTCGCCATGATGGATATCTAGCCATCAAGATCTACTCGAGAATAGAGGTATAAGAAATATAGTATACGTGTAACTAGTAGCACAAAATACTCCTATAGTATTTTAAGTTTAAGTTCTATTGATCTTCTTGTGGTATTGTTGGTAAGCTTTTAGACTTGTTAACCTATCACAACCATTCTAAGGCATGTGCTAATCACTCCTAGGATCAGCATAGTTGATCAGGCTATGCCATTCCCAGGACTGACCATACATCCCCGAGCTCACTTGTGATATTTAACAATCGTAATACTTTTGTTCTTGTCATTGTGACACTTATTTTAGTATGAATGCAGACTAGTATACTTAGTTAAATATTTTATTATTTAAAGTATAGACTCTTGGTCAGAGTTTAATCCCTAATGGGTTTATAGTTTAGTATATCTTTTATGGGTTGATATACTCAATTCACTATAAACAATGCTCTGATACCAATTTGTCACACCCCAAAACCAAGAACGGCGGAAACGTTCTGGGGCGGAGGACGTCATGTAAGGTAATCATAACACAGTAAATGTAAATAGGCAAACAACATCATCCATTGCATTAAATATATAATTTTAATACATGTGTGTTCTGTACAGTTTTAGACACCAAAAAAATATAACGTAAATCAAAATAATAAAGTGATGAATCTTGAGTACGCTCCATCATCTCAAAAGCTGGCATCGGTACCTGTCTACTGATGACCTGAGAATACAAGTTATTTTGAAAGAGTTTATCAGTATTAAGCTGGTGAATTCATAAGCATTTTAGTGTTAATGTTTGTTGTCAAAAACGTTTGAACCTGTCTCAATGTATAAGTTTGTAAAAGTTTGAATCTCTCAGAAAATCCTATATTTTCTATAAAAGTAACCTTCTACCAAGGCTAAACTGTTTTGTAAACTCGTCTGTTGTAAAAGTGTGTAATTACCCAAGTATAACTATCATTTGTTAAAATATAGTTTGTACATTAATGCTTAAGTGAGATTATCACCAAAATATGTAATGGGTAAATCTTTGTAGTACTGTAGCTTTGTATAATAAGAACTACTGTTGTACTAATTACTACTACCTTAAACCGGATTTATATTAAGGTATAATGTGATAATTGCACCATACTATCGACTGATAACAACGACAATAAGAACGGTCGTAATAACGGAATGACGTTTGGCACCCGCAGACCTGCAGTTCCGGCTGTAGCTAGCAGCAAGGTGTAGGATAGTCAATCCAGTATAGATCTATACGCAAACTCAACGCTCTCCCTCCAAGAGAATTCTGGCTACAACTCGGGCCATGACATTTAAGGCATGCTCCGATACAGTGGATCACATTTGTTATCGTATTCTTGCATATGTGATGAAATGTTTCTTGTTCTAGTATAGTTGTATATGTTCTCGTAGTATAGTTGTATATATTCTCTTCCTAGTATAGACTCATGAATGAACTGACTCATTGATCTAGCAGTTGTAATAGTATAGTTCTGTGTTACCCCGATGGTAACTTGTTAACGGTGCGTCTAGTACGTATGATTATGGAAGTACTTTTATGTCTATATATGTATATTTGATATGTAATTAACATGGAAACGACCTTCGGATGGTCACCCAAAATCCCACCAGACCACATCCAAATCGTAGGAAAAGGAAATAGGGTGGATGGCCTTCCTAAGCCCTTTAAACATTATTTATACGTCTATACATATATGGGCATGCAATTTATAATATAAAAACATAAATAAGTATTTATAAGACATTTGAAACATAAGTATTATTTTTAAAGAAAGATTGACTTGATGTCAATCTATAAAACAATTTGAAGGCGTAGATTTGATTAAAACAGATTAAGTATAAGGAACATTTGTTTAAATCACAGTTGCAGTGTAAATTCGAAAAGTAAATGGGTTTGGAAAACATTTAGAAGTAAAACAGTTTGATAGGTAGTTTGAATAGTGATAAAATCATGGTTTCCCTAGTTATTAATCACATGTGCTTAATGCAATCACATGTGATTTAAACAATAACTATAAGTATTTAACTTGTATTCCCCCCCCCCCCCCCTTGAAAGCATATAAAAGCATTTAGAATATTTAAAAAGGTTGATTAAGGGGTATGAAACTCACTTGATTGATTGAAGAAAGCGAGATGGAAAACCGGGCAGAGTTTCGTCTCGAAAAACGGATTTTTCTCGGGATTCTCGGGAATCTCGGGAGAAAAATCGACCCTCGGGACTTGAGCAAAAAGACCAGAGCTTCGGGTTATAACGGGCACGGAAAACGAGGCAAGGTTGTGAGAGAGAGAGAAGAGAAATGAGCAACATTTTCGGAAAGCCTCGCATCCTATTTGTAGGAAGGGTGAACCGCCTCCGAACGCGGGGCGTACGCTCGTACGCAGCGCGTACGCGTACGTCATGCATGACCGAAGCCTCGACTGCCTCGGTTCGGATGGGACGGGTTGCTGGGTACGCGGGTCGGATGGGACGGCGGGTCGGACGGGACAGCGGGTCGGACGGGACGGAGCTTCGGACGGGTCGGGCGGGTTAGATTCTTCGGATAGTGCGACGTGGACGATCCGAGACCCTCGATCTCAGTACGCGGGGCGTACGAAGATATGCAGGGCGTACTTCGGTCCAATCCGATGACTCTCCTTCGGATATTACCGGGAATTTATAATTAAATTCATATTTATTTTAAATAAACTTCAAAAATTCATATCTCCCTCATACGAACTCCGTTTTTGACGTTCGTTATATCCACGCGAAGGTGAGACCATGATCTACAACTTTCGTTTAGATTCCGTTGGCAAATTCCGAAATTATTTTTATTATTTATTTATTAAAATGACGTGATTAAGGAATTTCTTCAAAAATTCATAACTTCCTCATACGAAGTCAGATTTGGACGTTCTTTTTATGTACGCAAACCTTGATATGATTCCTACTACTTTATTTAGTCCGAATAAGATTTTAGGAAGGTTACATTTTGACCTAAATTTGATCGGTTTTACATTACATTGACTCGAAATATCGGGTTGTCACACAGTAGCTGATTCGACTTGTGAATCAGAGTACATAGCAGCAAGCGAGGCAGCAAAAGAGGCGATATGGTTGAAGAACTACATCGGAGACCTTGGAGTTGTGCCAGCTATAAAGGAGCCAATGGAAATTTTCTGTGACAGTGAAAGTGCGGTTGCTTTGGCAAAAGAACCAAGAGATCACGGGAGATCTAGGCACATTGACAGAAAATACCATTTCATCAGACATAGAATAGAAAAAGGACTCCTCGTGGCAAAGAGGATATCATCATATGAGAACCCGGCAGATCCCTTCACGAAGGGACTGAGCAAGGTTAAGCATTTACAGCATGCAAGGCCCATTGGGCTGAAGGATGATATTAGTTTCAATAATTAGATTCCTGAAACTTGTAAAATGTAATTGACATTTGATGATAAATAAAAGTTGTTATTTATTTATGAGTAAGGTGTTACTATCTTGTGTTGATTGTTTACTATGTTTCAATTTTGCATGTTTTTACTTCCTGAATAATCATGTTATTATTCAAACCATCCACAGTCTGTCAAACTTTGGAAGTAAGTATTGATTCAAGACTGTCATGAATTTGGCTTGTATGATTTGTCTAAAGTGCTTTAGACAATGCAATGGTTGCTACAACATTCATGAGTATTCATAAGGGCTGAGTATTGGATTCAACCCACGCTCACTTGCATCACTTCATGGAATTTATCTCGAGTGATCGTGAGACTGTAGTATCATATAAATCTTCAAACCTAGAGATATAAGTTGTTGACTATGAGTTGGTTATTCATTGATTGTACAAAAACGCATTGGTAACTCGATGTTAAAAAACATGCCTTTGTGAGTAATTCAACGAGTAGTTAGTACAAGCATATCAGATCAAGTTTATTTGTTCCTTCTAGAAATAGAAGCGATATTTGGGCCCCTCGATGATTTGGTTTTGACCTATGTACCGGGCCCGGTCAGAACCTAATTGATGTGTTCAATTTAGTTCTATGTCGAAACAAATCGGAGATCGAGAAACAAATGCTGGACAATAAGTAAGACCATGTTCCATGTGTTTGTCCGGCTGATATCATGAGAGCAGAGGATTATATGATCCCTTATCTTAAATGGCGTATCATCATCATCTCAGTTCCGAGATTCTTTGAAAGAGCTACGATTGCTAGTCGGATTTTGAAGTCATATTTACAAATATAGTTATTAGACTTATCCAAGTGGGAGACTGTTGGATACAGTGTCTAAGTCCATAACTTTATTTGGTATGTACTTGATCCGACCCGGCATGATCCATTTGGGTTGCATGGCATTGCAATACTTGGATAGACTAAATGAGAGAATATGGCACTTATGATTATTAATATATTATAAGTTCTAATATATTAATAATAGTATTATTTAATTAGTATTTGATCAAGTATTAATCTAGTATTAATTTGGTGATCAAAGTGAGACTAATTAAATATATAGGGTTGATTATGACAATCATCAAATCTTTTATGGTGGATTAATGATCCATGGTTTATGAGTTACGGATGTAACCATTTGGAGCTCCATGGATAGTCCATGGGAGTTACGAACCCATGGGTCATGAGAAATGAAGAGTCATGACAATTATGGGTCTTCTTAATGAAACCCTAATTGTGACACCATTATAAAAGGAGCCCTTTGGCTAGTAAAATCGGACCTAGTAAGGTTACTAGAGAGGGCATAACCGATTTTGAGTGCTAGAAGTATACTCTCAAGTTATTCCAAGCTTTGTGGTGTTGTGTGAAGCATTTGAGGCATAACATTTAGGGTGCTAGGCTCACAAAGTCTTGAAGGAATCCAAGCAACAACAAGGTATGTATTTCTACTAGTTTTATGTTTTATGTAATCCCCATGTCATGCTAGTTAGGATATAACCTTGAAAAAGAAATTTGCATGTATATAGAGAAAACATAGATTCAAGGTTATTAGGGTTGCATGTACACTTAGGAAGTGTTAGAATGCTCAAAACCCATCAGTGGTATCATAGCCTAGGATTGTTTTCTGTATACTTGATGCAAAACTGCTTGAAAATCGAAAAAACTGCTCACTGTCGGCTGGACTCACCGAGTTCATGGGCAGGACTCGCCGAGTCCATGTACAAATTCATCCTACTCGTCGAGTAGGATCATGCACTGGACGAGTAAGTGCGTGATGGGCAGTCTTTTCGTGTTTTGTTGCTCGAAATGGATTAGAATCATTATCCCAATCTGTTTTGGACTTGTAAAATCTGTTTTTCAAAAAATGATAATGATTATGTTAATCCATTTTACATGACTTTTAACAATTTCAAAGTATTATATATGCTTATATGATTCTTGAAATTGCTTGACATGAATTTGTGTTCTTATGAGTTTTTAGAATATCATAGGAATTATGTGTAACCACCATGTGTGTTTAATTCTTTATCTTAATTGCATTGATGGTGTCCATAACTTGTCCTCAAGTTATGGATAACCAAAAGTCACTTCTTTTAATTGTGATTAAAGAACTAAAGAGGTTTCATAAAATGAAGAGTCTTCATTTTTATGAACCATTAAAACTCATAAGTTACAAATTGAAGAGACTTGGAATAGTTTCAATTCTTGCCCTCAGGTTTTGGAATTTGAAAAGTCTTACACTCTAATACTTTAATTCCAAATTAAACCTTAGATTTTTAAAAAGTTTAAAAATCAACACTTATACTATTATTATAATTTTATTATATAGATATGTATAAGAACATGTCGTTCTTACCGTTAGTAAGCCTCATTCTCGAAGCCGGTCTATAAGGGGGTATAAGGTTGTTGCCTATAAAATGGTGACTTAATGGGTGTCCACTCTCACCCACCGCTTCCTTGATCGGTGGAGGGTCGTTAGCCGAACGGGTAGGATATCACTTTAAATTCTCATTAAAAGTATACCGAATTATAAATTAACTATACAATATAAATTCCCAATCTTAGTTACTTTAGGAAAATGTGAATTTGGTGCTAGCCCATAAAATTACACTTTGTACCATACCAAGTCGTTAGTGGAGCGTGTGTGGTTAACCGACACACTAACATGGACTAGTAAGAGTGGCAAAGGGTAACTTGACTTTATTATAGATCGGTGGAGCGTGTGTGGTTAACCGGCACATCGATTAGGTAATATTGTTAAGGGTACCAAGTCAATTTGTATGGTTATTCACACCTTGTTTGTGATCCTCAGCATCCCAGTCACAAACTTGAGAGGGCACATTCGAGATTCAAACATCCCATTGAAAAGTTCAATGTATCTCAAAAGATCTAGGAGTTTCAAAACCAATAAAACCTAATAATAAAATATTTCGTCTTATGGTGGAAATTGGTAAATCGTCATTTACCTACCTTCAAATATTTTATATTGTGGATTATGGCATCCCTCTTCCACCTATAAATAGTTTGTTGGATCCTAGCCTTAATATTTCATTTGGGTGACTTATTAAGGATTCTTAATCTGATGAAACTTATCTTCCTTTTATTCCAGATGTCTTCCAATAACGTTGTTGCCTCAAACCCTACAGGCTCCCTTTCCCTTATGAACTTGTGTGGTTAGGTCATCTTTGATGGATCCAACTTTAATGAGTGGATCAGAAACATCAGGATGATTACCCGCTATGAGGACAAAGAATATGTCCTTGACAGGGATCTTAAGGTTGTTAATGAAGCCACTGCTACTCCTGAAGAGCTGGCGGAGTTCATTGCGGATGAGAAGGATGCCACCAAGGTGTCCTGCATCATGATGGCCACAATGACTCCGGAACTCCAAAAATCTTATGAAGATTTCTACCCCTATGAGATGCACCTAGATCTGATGGAAAGGTACCATCAGAGCGCGCATCAAGAGAGGTATGAAATCATTTCCTCCATGATAACCGCAAGGATGAAGGATGGTGAACCCATCACCGGTCAATTGCAAAAGATGCAGAGGTCCGTTGACCGGTTGCTAAAGCTCAATGTTGACTTCCCTGAGGAATTGGCGATTGACATCATTCTCCATTCCTTACCTCCAAGTTATGATCAACTTCGTATGACTTATCATATGAACAAGGAGGAAGTCACACTTAGCAAAGAAAGGTCCCATTACTCCTTCTTCGAACGCAAAGGAAGCACATTGCTTCTATTGCCAAGATAAGGGACGCTTCAAGCGAAGCTGCGCCAAATATCTGCAACATGTAAAGGACGGGAAGGTTAAACCCACCCATGCAGGTATTTACACAATATTGTCTAACAACTCATCTAATGCTAATTCTTGGGTGCTTGATACAGGGTGTGGTATTCACATTTGTACTGATTTGCAGGCACTAAGAAGAAGTGAGCAAGTGGAGCACGGGAAGATAAACTTAGTCATAGGCAACAGGAAAGCATCACTTGTTACCAAGATAGGAGTTTATTTTTTATTGCTTAATAATGGGTTAATGTTTGATTTGAATAAGTGTTGTTACTCGCCCGAAATGGCGAGAAATATTATTTCTTTTCATGGCTTGTACAAACAAGGTTTTACATTTTCATTTGATAATAAAAAATGGTGCTATTAATGTTTATTACAATGATGTATTTTACTTGAAAGCAATACCTTGTGATGGTGTATATGAAGCTGTGAATGTTCTAGAAAATTTAGGAAATAATATGTTGTATATTGATTCTTCTGATAGCTTGGACAAAGCGTCCTTGTGGCATTGTCGTCTTGGACATGTTAACATGAAGCGCGTAGGCCAACTCCAAAAGGCTGGAGTCTTTGAATCATTCGACCTCAAGTCAGATGATAGTTGCGAGTCTTGTTTACTTGGAAAAATGACAAAGTCGCCCTTCACAGGTACTTCTGATAGGGGTGAAGGTTTGTTGGACCTTGTACACACGGATGTGTGTGGGCCCTTCAGAGTTGCTACAAGGGATGCTAATCGTTATTATGTGACTTTTACTGATGATTACAGTAAATATGGATATATTTACTTAATCAAGCATATGTCAGAAACCTTTGAAAAGTTCAAAGAGTTTAAGCAGGAAGTTGAGAATCAATTGGGCAGGAACATCAAGATGCTCCGATCCGATCGGGGAGCAGAGTATCTTAGCATTGAGTTCCTTGATTATCTTAAGGAATGTGGGATTGTCTCACAATTGACACCTCCCAGGACACCACAGTTGAATGGTGTGGCGGAGAGGTGCAATCGAACCTTGTTGGATATGGTTCGTTCCATGATGAGTCGAGCTTCGTTACCACTCTCTTTCTGGGGGTATGCCTTAGAGACTGTCGCCCATATCCTTAATCTAGTCCCTACTAAAAGGGTTGACAAAACACCTCACGAGATGTGGACTGGGAAAGTACCTAATTTGGACCACATCAAGATTTGGGGTTGTCGTCTTCCTATTTACATTTTAGAAACTGTCGGACTTACCACAAATGAGGTAGCTGACCACATTATGGCTACGAGTGATATTTCCCCATATCACTCTTCCCCGCCAGCTTAATGCAGTCCAAGACCTGCAGCCCAAAACCAAAAGAGTCAAATCTTTGGTTGTTAAGAAAATACCCTCTAACATTGTTGTTAAGGGTACAAGTCTCTCAAAGAAGAAAAAGGCTAAAACCATAGAGCCTACTCATAAGACTCAGCTTCCTCCTTCCAAGGTTAATGATCAACTTATAAATGTCATTAATGACAATCAAGATTAGCCTTTGGAATCTGGTGACATTTTTAGAAGTAAATAGTTGAAGCTTACCCCCAATCATAGCCAAATGCAAACAATGGCAAATGCTAAAGTCTCTCAAAAGACTCCCACAGTCGTTTGAGTCCCCGCAGACTCACCTAAAAAAACCGTAACTCACCACTCTGATACAATGAGTGTATCAGTTTCATATCAAAATGGAGACAGACCCCCATCTAGAGCCTAAGTGGATCCAAATGGTAATACTTGCCCTAAGGTCTCCAGGCTTCACGTCTGCATGTTTTCTCTCCTGAGGAGTTGCACTCCATATTTCTTCATGTCACACATACACATCAAACACCTTTTGCACCACAGGGCCCTTCTTCAGAGGCCCTTGTTGGAACAGAGTTGGGCTACCATGATAAACAATACAAAGATAGTGCATGGCCTTCTTACAACTTAATAATGGATGTCAGATATCGAGAACACTGTACACAAAGCTCAAGAGATGGAGAACATTGTTGGTCCTTCCAATCCTCCCCCAAACAATGAAGCTCGTTATTCCAACGAAGATGGTACTGCCATAGAGATCAGTTTTGCACCGATGTTTGGCCTAGATGATAATAACCTTGATGATGTTCAATAGCCTCCTCCTTCATAGGACTTCATCATGGTTCTCGATGATGAAGAATCAAGTGTTTCTCATCATTCCACTTCAAAGCCAAAACAGCAGAAGAAAAAGAAGATAGTTTTCTCGACCTTCAAGCTAAAGTCGATCAAATTCTAGCTGTAGTCTCTTCCAAGACCCTACATAGCACTGATGTTCCAACACCACAGTCGTTCATTGATCGTTTTGAAGTCTTAGAAACAAGAAAAATAATGACTGCAAAAAGAATTCACCTACGCATCGAAATCGGCATAATGCAACTCGACAATCAAAGGACGACTTATCACAATGAATTCCTTTCCAAGGCCGAAGATCTCATCAAGGAAGTGAAAGAGCTAAGAACCGAACTCCAACAAACCCTTCAAACTCAAGAAAGTAATTCAAAGCAGATTGTTGAAGAAACTCATAATGCATACAAATCAGGGTTTCCAGTTTTTCAAGAGACAATCAAGGGGTTGAGAAGATCATTAACTGCAAGACAAAGTGTTGATGAAATTATCCTTCTTACAAAATAGATTCATCAACAACTTTTCAATACAGAGATCCCCACCAACAAAGATGTGTGTGCACAGATGAAAACACAATTCAATGCCATTTTTCAGAAAATTGAGGATTTAAAACATTGGTCTGAGGAGCAGATGAAGTCTACTCAAAACCAACCACCAACCGCAGTTCGACATTTGAATCATCAAAGACCAAAAGCCCTTCAGTTCAAAATTTTCAAACTCCTCCTCAAAACCAACCACCAATCGCAGAGCTCAACAAAGGACCAACTCCTCGGTCGTCTCCTAAAAATCCAACTCCTCAGGATTCTCCCCACCATCAGCATCTCCTCATCCGAAGAACTTAGAAGGTGAAATGTCTTCAGATCACACTGATGACTCCCCTGCCACAACTCACAAGAAACATGATTGGAGAGCTGCAAAATTTGCGTCTGAAATCTAGAAAGAACAAGGGTTTGATACTATGTTTGATGAGTCCTTGATCAACTCCTGGGTAAACCCTACCCGAACACTGTTGGATTCTGATTATAGACCAATTCTCACATATGTTGAACCACCATCAGATGGCTATTGGGATATTCTAGTTTCTCCAAATTCTATGTATTTCCTAGTCTTCAACCTCTTGATCTTAGCATTCCCGACAACAGAAGACTCCCCATGGAGTTTGAACTTCTGAACCTCTTCCATGCAAAACATGGTGGAAAGTTTGAAAACATTTGATCCAACAATAGACAAGACAGGTTGAAAAACTACAAAGTTAGGAAATTAATGAAATGTGAATTTTTCCAGTTTACCCTGACCCGAAGAGGAAGTGAGTATGTCAGAACTCAACCTGACTTTGTGTGCATGAATCTCGAAGAGTTCTTTTTGATAGCTTGACTGTTTCAGCGTCAGGCAGAAAAATATCCCAAGATGAAAATTGCTTTCGAAAGAGCTTGTGATTTCTTGAAGGCCTTGGTATGTGATTTTGGAAAAATTGATGTAGAAATTCATCCTGTTCTTGCCAGCAAGTTTGATTTTCCTCCTTCCGATCACTTTCCAAGCATCACTGAAGGATTCCAAGAAACGACCCTTGGTGCAACAAGCTACCCTAAGCTAGGGATCGTGTACAAGACGAATCAAGATGGTCCAAAGTTCTTCATTCCAATAACCGAAATTCACCGTCTAATAAAGAAGTAATTGGATGTCACTCTAACCTCGGTGCAAAGATCAAAGCACACAACTAAAGAGATTAAGTTAGAAATTACAAGAAGGATCCAGTGGGTATTAAAAGTCAGAAAATTTTAGTGGATCATCATCAAATTCCTTAAAATGAATAAATGAAAAAAAATAGCTAAGAGGTCACTTTGGGGGTAATTGTTGCAACAAAAAAGTGACCCTCTTCAGCTAAAAGGACCCAAAGACCTTTTGTTATGATGAAACCGAAGAGAAGATCTACTGGAGACTACTTTTGTCAAGTTGTGACCCGTAGACATGAAGATGACCCACAGAGATGAATCATGCATGAAGATTATTTAAGTTACTTTTACTAACTTTGCTTGTAAGCGTTGTAATATCTGGTGTAACGTTCAAGGTCACCGTATTCAGTCACTTTATGTTATTTTATCCTTTCCATGTAACTTTTAGGACTCTATAAATAAACCCTCCCACTTCATTTATTTGTTACCAATTATCAATCGATCATTGAAAGTTTATCAATATTAGATCGTTCAACTCTATATCTCAAGTTATCTTAACTGATACTTTAAATTGAGTTCCTCTTCACTTGTGTTGTTCATCTTATACTAACTTGTGTTTGCATGCAAACCTTGTTATGATTCAACCTTGTGTCTACTTGTTTACTGCTTATTGATATAAACTTGCTGCTATTTATTTTCCTTACATTTCCGAAATCTAACTTATTATTGATGAGCTAACAAGATCCACTGAGATTAACCTTAATTCTACAACTTATTATCTCGTTACTAATGTTTTTTCAAGTTTTTCTCTCAACAATATATCCATATCTACTAAAATTGTAAGTAAAAGTCACAAAGTATCTTTCTCCATGTCTTGTGGCGGATTTGAATGGTTCACAAACATCTGTGTGGATGACATCCAACAAATCCTTGCCTCTTTCATAGTGACCTATGAATGGAGCTTTTGTTATCTTGCCAAGTAAGCAAGATTCGCATACATCATCTGATTTGAGGTCAAATGATTCCAAGATCCCATCCGATTGGATCTTGGTGATGCACTTCTTGTTTATATGGCCAAGTCGACCATGACGCAAATAAGATTTATCTAAATCACTATTAGACAAAGCAACATTCAATAATAGTTTATCAATTTCACCAATGCAAACAATACTTTCATACACACCTTTACAAGGAATATATTTGACAATAAAACAACCATTCTTATAAACCAAAATGTCACCATCATTATTATCAAATGAAAATCGACAACCATCCTTAAAAAGTGAATTAAAAAAACAATGTTGTGTGTCATATAAGGCGAAAAGAAATTATTTAATAAACTAAGAAAAACACCACCACCAAGCATGAGCTCATAGTTCCTAATGCTTGTAACGATTGACTTGTTCTTGTTTCCAATGATCAGGTTGAGCTCACCATGCCTTAACTTCCTACTTTGTCTTAGTCCCTATATATTATATTAGAGCAACTATGAGTACCACATTGTCACAACTAGCAAATTTAGGGTTAAGATGTAATTCATCTACAAAAAATTCCTCTATGTAACCTTGCAACATCAAATTAGTAAAATTCAAACAACAATGTTATTTGAATACATATGTGCATACATTGTGAATCAAGTTGAAATAGCCTCATGCAATAGCTAAGCCCAATCAATTTTGGGCATTGGTCCAAGAAATCTCGGCCCAACACCCTATTGGGCCGAAAACTCTTCCTTGGGCCCTATTAGGCCGAAAACTCTTCCTTGGGCCCTATTGGGCCGAAAACCCTCTCATTGGACCAAATTAAACCCAAAAATCCCATGCATACACCCCCCCCCCCCTAAAAAAATGAACACCCTTCTACCTTTGGGCTTTAATGGACCGAAAATCCCTTAATGGGCCAAGCCAAAACCGAAAACCCATTTAAGAAGCCACGAAGGCCGAAAACCCTATAGGGTTTCGGTTAGGGTATGTGTAAAACAAAAAAGAAAAGAGAAAAGAAATTGGCAAAAGGCTTGCCACCTCATTTTTATCCCACAAATAACAAGGCTTTTAACCATCATACTTCTAGGGAAGCTTTACATCAAGCATCAACAAAAGTCAACCCATTCCCCCCCCCCCCTCTTATGTTGCGGCCAATCCTTCCCCCATCCACACACTAAACATTTCTCTCAAACTCACTCACAGGTTCTCTCATTCTCTCTTAATTTTTCATGTGGGTGTGCCATCCTCAAGGGCATTTTCTGCAAGCAACTCTCAAGAACTTGGTAAGTTCCTTGTAAAACACTAGTGCTTATATACATGTTGGTGTTAAAATCATTCCATTTACACACCCATTTTCGTGTGTATGACCTTTAGAGCATCAACTTTTCGAGAATCTCTCCAAGACCAAGCTAGGCTCAAAAACCTCTTTCTCCTTCTTCCTACCACATGAAAACAAGGTGAGCTTCATACCCCCATCTTTTCGTGTTTTCATACTTTTCAGGGGGAGAATACAAGTCAAGTGTCATTTACTCCTTGGTTTTTTGCTTGCTTTATAGTTATGATTTGAAAATGGAACAAGTTCTTGAATAAGAAGACTCTTAACATATGATAAAATCATAAAGTAAATGTTTACAACATCTTTGTGTTATAAAAGTTTTGTGGTTGTGTTTGTATACTCAAAAATGGCAAAATATGGGTGTTATGCCTAAACATGTTAAACACTTGGTCATATGCATTTTTAACTCTTATATTTTACACAAATATTTGAAGATAAAAGATCTCATGGTTATTATATGTGATTTGCAAAAATCATGACTTATTAGAGTTACAACCAAATAGAATATTTTGTATTACAAAACTTTCACACCTTTTATGGTGTGTTAAACAAACTACAAAGCTTGATTATTTTGCTAAAAATAATTTTTGTTAGTAAAATAGTCGTAACCACGTTGTCACTATTTTGATGGATTAAAATATAAGGTATTATACTATTTACACATCATATGCTACAATTATACAGGTTCACTAATGATTATTTATAAAAAGATAGTATAACTAATTTAACCCAAAATAGTATACAAAACAAAATTTATGATAGAAAAATTTGTGCGTCTTAATCTACATATCATAAAGTTTTTAAAGCTTGAGTAATAAGTTGTATGTCATAAAAGCTGAAAAATGCATGTCATAAAACTTCAGTCATAATCTTACATCAGCAACGTCATTTTCATTATTCAATAATGGGAGCCAAATTTTGCGTAAATCCGTTAAGGCTCTAGTGAGACAACGTCTTCACCGTACCTACGTACCGTATACCTTAAGTACTGCTTTATAACCAGAGTCTCCTGGAGGGAGAGCGAGACAATTGTGTATAGATCTATACGGGATTGACAACCCCACACCTCAGCTGTTCACTACAGTTAGACCGGCAAGTCTAGGGTGACCAAAGTCTACCAATTTCGACTCCTGAAGAATGTCGTTCAGGCATAACAGTCATATCAAGCATGGTTATAAGAACTCACTTAGAGAATTAACAATACTATCTTGGTTTACGGGAAGCTTACACATCACCGGTTTTATAAAAATATAGAACTGCATATCATTTTTCAATATACAGTCACTTACACTTATATCAAGCATGGTTATAAGAACTCACTTAGAGAATTAACAATACTATCTTGGTTTACGGGAAGCTTACACATCACCGGTTTTATAAAAATATAGAACTGCATATCATTTTTCAATATACAGTCACTTACACTTATGGTCTTAGGGTTTAAGACTACAATTTACATATAAGAAAATATTGGATTTTCTGAGAACATATGCTTTACATATACAAACAAAGGAAAACAAAGGACATGCATGCATATATTCACGGTCTTCGAATAAGACTTACAAACCATTTTCATAGAAAATATCGGATTTTCTGGAGTCATTCAGCTATTACAAAAAAGGATGTTACAAATCTTTTCATACAAATATGCTTATGAACTCACCAACATTCAATGTTGATGATTTTCAAATAAAAAATTGTATTCTCAGGGAACCAGTAAGCAGGTACCTAAGAACCGGATTTGCTGCTTTTGGAAATTCATACATTATGTCACTTTTGTGTAATGTCATGAACAAGTACAATATGTAAACAATGAAAGTGTGTTATCTCAATTTATGTTGTTTGGTTGCTATGTTTCATTCATATTTAATTGTTGTCATACTATACCATGACGTCATCCGCCCCTTGACATTTCCGTTGTCCTGGTTCGAGAGTGTGACACACATCTTGTATGAAGAATGCAAGAGTAGAAGTAGATGTGCTATGGAGTTCTATCATAAACATACCTGAGGTGCCATTCACCTTGACTTTTCCCTTCTTATGGTCCTCAAGGTATTTTAGGCAACTATGCTTCTAGTGTCCCTTATACTGGCAATAAAAACAAATGGCCTCACTTGGATCAACAGAAGGAGCTATCTCAGCTTGGACCTTTCTCTTAGGGCCTTGGTCAGACTGTCCGACCTAACCCTTTCACTTCCCTTTGGGATGAGAAACCATTTTCCTTCTAGAATAACCACTATCCATGGACAAGACTGGAGCAGTAGGGTTGGACTTGTTAGGTTTCTACATGCTCTCCTCAGTTGTCTTGAGCATGCCATGTAACTCCATTAAGGTCTTATCGAGGTTGTTCATATTGAAGTTCATGATAAACTATGAATATGAACTACTAAGTGAGTTCAAGACCATGTCAATGGTCAACTTTTTAGGCAACTCGACACCTAGATTCCCAAGTATGTCTGTATACGACTTCATCTTTTAGACGTGTGCACACACATAAGTTTCCTCTTGTGGTTTACATGCCATGAGGGACTTAACGATCTTAAATCGTTGTTGCCTAGCCTGCTCTTGGAACATGTCCTCGAGCTGGTGGTTTATGTCATAAATGCCCCAATTTTCAAAGTTCTTCTGGAGACCAGAAGCCATGGTCGCTAACATAAGGTAAGCCACTTGGTCGATTCATCGTAATGCTTGTTGTAGGCAGTGACTTTATCTGGGGTAGCAATCTCTCCAAGTTCGGGGAACATCATCGTCGGGAACATACTCTTTGTTCTCATATCTCAATGTGAACCTCAAGGTCCTATTTATAATTCTCTATTTAAAACTCTTTAAATTTAGTTGTGTATTATATATATATATATATATATATATATATATATATATATATATATATATATATATATATATATATATATATATATATATATATATATATATATATAAAGGGGTAAATTTAAATCTCTTTAAATTTAGTTGTCTATTATTAATTCTAATTAAATGCAAGGATACAACATAACAATTAATAACACATGAGGGGTTAATATTCAAATTTATAATTCTCTATTATAAATAATATTAAATATTTATATTCACTATTTAAATAATAAATTAATATTCAAATTCAAATCAAGACATTTAAATAATATTTATCAATTTTCTAGATTTAAAACATATTAAATTTGGTATTTATCCATATTTAATAAACCTTTATATTCGAAAAATGAAGAAAATATGGAAACCCTAAATTTGCCAAGCTCACATCGTGAGCAGCATCCTCTCACGTCGTGAGAAACAATTAAATGTTTTATCAATTACGAAAATTTCAATCTTCCTTCTTCCATTCAATTTCAAACAAGTATTTTCTGAAAACATGGAATTAGGGTGAATGTAATTATAAACCTATGGCTCTAATACCACTGTTAGGTTTTCTAAGCATCAAATACACTCTAGACTAGGTAGCGGAAAAATCGAAACAACAACGATATACCTAAGTGTACATGAAACCTATGGATCTATGGTTTCATACTCACATACCTCTTTTGCAGCCAAAGATCTTCGCGCTTGACTCCTCGTGCGTGCCACCTTGTTTGGATGATAAGGAACCAAGCCAGAATCACTCTCTTGGTTCACACCTAATGAACTCAAAAGATTAGAATAAAAAATAACTAGGAGGGATGAACTATAAGGAAAGTTCTTCAGCAAGGAGGGAGAAAGAAGTGGTGAAAAATCAATCCAAAAATGAGTAAGGAGGAATGAATCCCTAAGGCCCTATTTATAGCCTTGGATACCTCCTAGGGTTTTATCATCAAGCCCATGTGGGATGGGATAAAATTCCCCTTATGCAAAGGAAATTTTTGTCCACGCCCTTCTTTCTAGGGTTCTGGAATATTCCCGATTAACCAACTATTTATTAATTAATATTCACCCTTTCTATTAATTAAACTATGGATTAATTCCCAAATTGTTTTTCCAATTAGTTTCTAATTAATTATGAAACCATAATAATTAATAAGCTAATTCCTCATTTATTTATTCGACTTAATTTTAGTCTTGAGGGAAACCTAAGAGGACCCTGCTATTATTAGAAATATCACCAATAGTTAATGACCTTGGACACACTTTCCAATAGTCTCCCACTTGGACAAGTCATCAACTATATATGGTCCAATACTTCTCTAATAATCAACAGAGAGAATTTCATCCAATGCATCTGCCGAACTCTGATCTAATCAGTTTCAGCCTCAGATAAGTGATCATTTATTCCTTCATCTTCATGATATCTATATGAATTTGAGACATGGATAATGGTCAATCTCAGAATTCAAGATTATGTTTCCTGATAAAGACTTGTGGTGATTGCATTTGACTACTAAATTGAACACCTCAATTTCAGTCAAGACTCGGCTAGGTATTCATGATGTCAACACCAAATCATCGAGGGGACCATAGATATCACTTCTCTTGTTAAGGCAGAAGGGACAAATAAAATTTGAGTACATAGTTTTTGTCTATTTCATCATTTCACACATGGATATACCCGTTCATGATGTGCCCCTAGCGCGCATGAAAAAGTCGTGCCCGGACACACCAGAAAATTCCCCAATGCATGCCTCGCCCTTCAGGCTAAGCCCAATGGAACCTAGTACCCGTTAGCGCCCCTAAGAGCAGGGCGCTCGCGAAGAAGAGATCGGCCCCACCGGGGGTAGTTTCCACTCTAGGACAAAAATGTAACGGTCTCAGGCAACAAGGAATATGCTTAGAGCATTATCGTTTGAACCTATCGTTGGATCTGACAGATTAGGGAGCATGATCGCCTAATTAGCATTCTCGATCCTATCGGGTCTGACGCCCTTGTCCCGTACGAAATAGTAAAAGACTCAGTATAATAGGCCACCCCAGGTGCCTTGCGAGGTAAGTCATCTTCTCTCAGTTTACTCATAATACAATCTCAAGTCTATCTAGTGACTTGACTGTCAGGGCATCACTGAGGCTCGTAGTATGGTTGGACTGGGAGTCACTAGAATTGGGGTCATAAGAGCCAGAATCCACCTCAGCCTTCACCCTCCTGTGGCCAGACTCTTCACCGGCGACAAACACGGCATGCCTGATCCGAATCACAGCACCAGTGAACTATGGATGCTTAATTAGCTTGTCCATAATGCGCACAACTCCCACCTGTAAGAGCCAATCCCGTTCGCGCCGAGCAGCCTCCGCCTCATCTCGAGCCTCCCCGAGGAGCTTATCATGATCACAGACATCACGCTCTAGGCTCTCATTCTGAATCATGAGCCCTTCGTTGGCCTAGGTCAATAAGTCTACTTTGCCTTCCAAGGCAAAGCGAATTTCTTCTGTGGCAGCTTTCTCTGAAGCAAGTAGAGCACACCTCTAGTCAAATCCATGAAAATCTTTTTCGAGCTCAGCAATTCGGCATTTCAGGTTGACCTCCTGGACACCACAACCTGTATGGGCAGCTTCCATCTTGTTAAGTAGTTAGATCCGGTGGGCACCAGCGATAAGATAGAACAAGGCTTGGGCAGCAGCATAAGACATATTATGAGCCAAGGTGAGGATACCCATGGCCTCTATATTTGTGACGGCAGCAGGCGAAAATGTATGGAAAGCAAATTCTATAATGTTGATGCGGACAAACAAGCGAGATTCATTTTGTAAACTCCAAGCAGGAACCAACACGTTAGATCCATAATCTCCCCCCAGGGACCCCTCTTGAGGTGGGGTTTGATGCGGCTCAACACCCCCAGGACCTCGAGGGGGGATCAGAAGAAGACTGTGGGATAGGTTGAACAAGAACAATGGGCTACTTGATCGCCCCTCGATCCCCCTTGGACTATTTTGCGTCGTCATTAGCAATCACAACAACTGCCTCTGGCGTAGACGAGATTGAGTTCAATAAACGAGTAAAGTTAGGTCTCGATAGAACTTGCCTCCCAAAGTTAAAAACATTGATGGAGGTCTCTCCCAAGGCCAAGATGGCTTACCTCTTAGCAATGACCCGTCGTACATCAGAAATGATGCCATCGTTGCTATCCTCGACTACCTCCGTATGGCCAGAACCAACAGCCGAAGATGGAGCAACGATCAAGATAGGCTGGGCGGCCAAAGGTGGTTCCACAACCGGCGACACTAGAGAAGTAGTCACGGAAAGCCGATCGGCCCAACAAGTCGGGGGAAACGTTTCAACTAGATCAGTTTCCCGATGCTCCAGCATCCGCCAATACCGCTTCTGCAGGACCTCGTCCATCGAAAGAGGAGATTAAGCGCCTATAAAAGCGAAAACAAGTCAAGACCGAATGGCCAAACATGAAATTGTCCCCTGCTCTTTTCCAACAAACAAAGAAAGGTGGGGAAGTGAGAAGGAAGAATAATAGAACTACTCACCATCATTAACAGTATAAAAGATGGGCATCTTCCCCCGACGCCTCTAGGAAGGGCACATACCAACACCAGTGAGCAAAACCTCCGACTACACCTCAGAGAAAACATGAATAGCCTTCAGGAGATCAGCAATAGCATGGTTGTGAGGGTATAGCTTAGGAGTAACATCAGCAAAGTTGTTCGCCCAGTATCGCCCATGGACGACCCGATCTTGGTTGACCCACAACCACTTGTCTTGCCAGTTATTGGGGGTATTACGGTCAAGAACCAAGGTACGCCCCCCTCGCCGAACAGAGAATGTATATTTGTCACCTGTAGCATAGAACCTGAAGAATTACTTAAATACAAAGTAATCGAGAAGCACCCCATTGGCTAGACGAATCATCTCAAATGCCACTACTTTGTTGACAGCATTTGGAGTGAGCATTTGGATACTACACCCATTTTTCTCCTAAGGCTCCTCTTGAAAATCAGTGAGAGGGAAGCGCAGACCAACGTCGACGGTTTCAGATAAGCATCCACCTTGCTTGGGGGAGGAGATAAGATCATTGAATCAGAAAATGGGAACTCAACCCCTTCAGTTGAAGAAAGGCCATAAGCATCACTTAGGAGCTTGAATTCGACTTCAGATGGAATGGTATCAGATTGAGTAGCCATGAAACCAAGAGAAAAAACCCTAGAAGAAGAAGGAAACGAAAAGAGAAAGAAGTGGCATGAATAAGGAATGCCTTTGACTTTATAAAGAATAAGGAAATGCGGGATATTCAAAACCCCTAAACTAATGATGTAACTGACTGCCATAATGGGCAGTCATGTCGCCGTAAAAATCGAAACGACGATTGAATCGGAGCTCAACGCGCGTACCAATCAGTTAAGTCCAGAACATCATAGCTAGCATGGAAACACTATAACTACTGTACTAGAGTACTTAATGGCATGCCCCTAGCATGCCCAAATGCACTAGAGTATGCCCCAAGGCATTCCGCACCCAAAAGGCTAAGCCCGACGAAACCTACCGCTCGTCAGCGGCCCTAAGTGCAAGGCGCTTATGGAGAAAGGCTCGGCCCTGCCAGGGGTGCCTTCCACTTCGGGACAAATGTAACATTCTCAGGCGACAAGGAAGATGCTCAAAGATTTACCGCTTGAACGAATTGTTGGCTCTAACAGATTAAGGAGCACAATCGCCCAATCAGTGTCCCCGATCTTGTCGAGTCTAACGCCCTTGTCCCGTATTGAAAAGTAGAAGGACTCAGTATAAAAGGCCAACCAGGTTCCTTGGGAGGTAAGTCTTCTTCTCTCATTTTACTCATGATATAATCTCAATTCTATCCACTGACTTGACCTTGCAGGTTCACCGGAATCACCAAAGGCGTAGAGCATCGTCGTAGTGGAACTAGGTCACATCACCCGTTATAGCTACTAGTTATGGATAGCATTGGAGTACACCAATACATAACAAAATCATAGAAAAAAACCCATATGTATCTCGGTTTGAAGAATAGAAGATATTATCATCTTAGAATTACTCATGACTATACCCACGACGTAATCTCTAAGTGTCGGTTATTCCAATACTTAAATCCCCATTAAGTACTCATGATTGTTGGTGCAATCATTATGGTATGCTCAAACAGTATCGTCAATCCACCAATACTCATGACAGTCATGAATCACTACTTAGTATGACCGACTGTGGAGGTTTGAGTAACTTAATAATCATGAAGTGCGTTCCAAACATGCAAAAGTGAAATACATTAACAAATTAACAGAAACGATAGCATCACTAGCACTCTATTAAGTCTCCATAAAATAAACATCAATTCAGTAACAGATTCATACTTTTAAATGTTTCAAAGATTATCAAACTAAACAACCAAAACATTACACCATATCATCAGCAAATCTAATGCCTATAGATCTAGTATGACTATCATGCTTGATCCTTTATAATGGCTTTGTGAACGGATCGATTGGATTCTCCTCTGACGATAACCTACGACAATGTCTCCATCCTCAACTCAATTTCTTATATATTGGACTTTCCTTAGTATATGCCTTGAGTCACCATGGTCCTTGGGTTCTTTAGTCAATACGACTGCACCCTTATTGTCACAGAAGATTTCCAAATGATCCTTGGTGCTCGGAATGACACCAAGATCATCAATGAAATTCCTCATCGATGTAGCTTCTTTAGCAGCTTCACTAGCCACCATATACTTTGACTCGCAAGTAAAGTCTGCCACCTTGGACTACTTGGAACTCTTCCAAGTGACCGCTCCTCCATTAAGCAAGAATACCCATCCTAACTGCGAAGATGAGTTGTCCTATCAGTTTGGAAACTTGCATCTGTATAACCTATAAATCTCAACTCATCTTTACCCCCATATACTAAGAAAATGTCCTTTATTCTTCTTAGGTATTTCAAAATGTTCTTTACTGCTGTCCAATGACTGTCGCCTGGGTTGTCCTGAAAATGACTCACCATGCTTAGGTCAAATGAGACGTCAAGACGAGTACATCTCATGACATACATGATTGATCCTATAGAAGAAGCATATGGGACTCAACTCATTCTTTCTAATTCATTACTAGAACTAGGAAATTAGGTTTTACTCAATTTGATGCCATGTCGCATAAGTAGAAAACCTTTCTTGGAATCTTGCATCTTGAACCTCTTCAAGATCTTATCTAAGTATGTACTCTGGCTCAGTCCTATTAGAAGTTTTGATCTATATCTATAGATCCTTATACCAAGTATGTATGCAGCCTTTCCTAGATCCTTCATAAAGAAACAACTCCCAAGCCACGTCGTAACACCTTCCAACGTCGGGATATCATTTATTATAGGGAGTATGCCATCCACATACAAAACTAGGAAGACTATAATACTCCTACTAGCTTTGATATACACCCGGGACTCACCTTCATTTCTTGAAAATCCAAACTCTTTGACCTTTTCGTGAAAGAAAAGGTTCCAGCTACGAGATGCTTGTTTTAGTCTGTATATGCACCTTTCAAGCTTACACACTCTAATTGGATATTTTAGATCTATGAAACCCTCAGGTTGTGCCATATACACTTCCTTTGTAAGTTTTCGTTAACAAAAGAGGTTTTCACATCCATTTGCCATACTTCATAATCATGAAAGGCTGCTATGGGAAGCAATATCCTAATAGACTTGATCTTGGATACTAGTGAAAAAGTTTCCTCATAATCAATCCATTGTGTTTAAGTATAACCCTTTGCAACCAACCTAGCCTTGAACGTGTACACATTCCCATCCATCTTGGTCTTCTTCTTGAAGATCCACACATGCCCAATAATTTTGGTGCCAGGTGTGGGATCAACTAAATTCTAAACTACGTTATCGTACATGGATTAAATCTCAGTCTCCATGATTTCCTTTCACTTGACAGCCTTAGGGCTTGCCATCACTTCCTTATAAATGGATGGATCATCCATATCAACCAGTGCACGATCATTGATCAATACGCCTCCTTCTGTGCTTACATGGAAACCATAGAACTCAGGAGGAAGACAAACTCTATTGGATCTATGAAAGGGAGGTGGAGATATATCATTTTGATCAACAGGTTGCTCTACCTCAGGTTGAGGTTCCTCAATAGGTTGTTGCACCTTAGGTTGAGTGCTAGTGTCCACTAAAGGATCTTCTTCACTTGCATCTTGAAGTTCTTCTAGTTCAATTTGGTTCCTACTTTCCTCTTTGGAAATAAGATCCCTCTCGAGGAAGAATCCCCTTCGAGCAACAAGCACCTTGTTCTCAGAAGGATTAAAGAACAAGTATCCAAAGGACTTTTATGGATAACCAATGAAGAAACACTTTTCTGATCTAGGCTCGACTTTATCATTCGCCTCGCGACGAACGAAAGCCTCGCAACTCTAAACTTTTATCTCAACGTCCTGATCCAATCAACATAGTTGGGTATTCCTCCCTTTTTTTTTTGCTAAGGTTTGCTGATTACCCTTTTTTAGACTTTGTTCTAAGTCTTGAGCCTTGGGGATTTGTGCCCTGACCCTAATTTTCTAATTCAAGCAGAGAACGTCACCTTGAGGCATTTAGAGCTTAGCTACTATTTGGTTAGGGAAAGGCTATGAACCTTTGACACCTATGGTTGCATTCTTATAGCAGTTTTGCTCAAATGATGTGGATGATCAGTCCTTGTTATCTTTTGGTAAATGTGTACAACCGCTTTTGTGAGTGTTATCAAGCTTGAATAGTAAAAACATTCTAATATTTATTTGGGTAGTCCACTTGCTTCATTGATAATATTTTTAGACATAACTACATTGTTTGATGAGGAAAGAAAAAAAGTGACTACATCATGGTGTAAGCCAAGGTTTAGCTTATTGGGCTGATCTATTGGGTTGTGATTATCAATTTGGAGTTTGGCCACATTGCCCAAGCCCCGGATGTGCCTTATGTGGACCTTTTTTCTTGCTCTAGGGGTGGTGGTGCGAACTACATATACTTTAGGTCCAGGAGGTGACTCCTTCATTGATGTCTTGGGACTTCAACTCCATCTTGGTGTGTTTTTATGGCTCGACTTTCATGTTCTTTAGCGGCGTTTAGCTGGCTCTAGGGTTGTGTGTGGTTAAACCCATCCTTATCCAACGCCCAATCTCTTGCATTGGGGCTTTCCATTCACATGTACCAAGTGTGGCGATTTTTGGTGTTTCCTTGTGTTCGTCTTGGCTGAGTTTAACGGTTACATGATTACACCAAATTTTAGTGCTCACAACGGCTCGTTTGTCATCCCATGTGGTGGCATTTCTTTCATTCATTTTATCAGATTAATCGGTTCTCCACAGAGGTCTGGCTTTTGGACCTAGCGATGGAGCTAAGATGTTGCCAGTGATTCTCTAACCCAGGCTTTTTTCGATCCTAATGGATGGTTATCTTTTTCCTGTCTACTGAAATGGTCGGGGGTAACCAGGGGGAAACTAGTTCCTCCTGGGATTACGAGGGGTGGCCCCATGATATTGATACCTCATTGATTTGGTGACTGATAGTTGTTGGCCAAAGTCATGTCGTGTTGGCTTTGAGGAGGAATGGCCACATGATATTATGGGTATTCACCATCAGTGATTCTTAGGGTTTTGATTTCATCCTTGCATGTGGCAGGCCGATGTTCCCCCTAGCCAGGCATTCTTCCGACAATGCTTCTCAAGACTTCGTGTTGCAAGCCGTTTGTTTGGTTCTTTGCCTCAGGCAAGTATTTTTCTTTTCCTGGCTGTACTTTCTCTATTGGCATCTACGTAAGTTTAGCAAATTCCCTCTTGTCGTTTGTGGAGTCACCTGGGAAAGGCCTGTAGGCAATTTCTCCTACTGTCCATACGGTGTCTGTGCTTTGGAATCCCGAATGATCCTCGGGTATGCTTCCTTATGATCCGACTGTGTTTCTGCGCATGCTAGAGCTTGGCATTTCTAGGTGAATCACTTTTCTAAAGACGATAATCAGATTCCTTCAGGATTTAGTTTTTTCTGCTCAACTCCTCTTCGGGGGCAAGTGTTTTTTGCTTCCTGCCTGCATTCGCCTTACCACGACTCTCAGTCCTCCTCGTGTTCCCTGTACAACGTCACTTGGGGAGTTGACTTGGAGCGACCCATACGGGTGGTGATTCAAGCATAGTGTGGACCCATCGAAGGTCTTCATGACTTTGGCGTTTCTTTTTGGATTAGTCACTTTTTCAGACGATGTTGTGTCGGCATTCGTGGATTCCTGTTGAGGTGCCCATTCGACCCTGGGATCCCTTCGCGTTATGTTACTCTCTGCTATGTGTCCACGTGTTTCTGGGCTTTCTGGCTTTCAGTCTTGTGGGTGATGGGGGCTCATTAGGAGTCAGTAGGCTTCCTATCTCATTTTTCCATTTTCTACACGGGTCCGTCTCGGGCTTTTCTTCGTTTGTTGTGTTACTCTTTGGGTATGATTTTTGCTTCTTGCTTTGTGTATTTGCTAAGGTATGGGACCTGCTTGGTGGTGTGAGGCGGCACATCTTCCGGTACAATTTCATTTTTGCTACTATGGCCTTCCCCCTGAATTTCTTTAATCCAGGCGTTCTCTCACCGGTTGTCTTGATGTTGTGAGCCAACCGCTTGTATCGGTTGCTTCTTTATATGACGACGCGTTCTTCGTTTCCTTGGTACGTGCATTGTTTCGAATGTGGCATTGGATATTTCATACTATGTGACTGTGTTGTAGGCGACGATTGTGGCCGAGCTTATGCTTGTACTGAACTTCACCATTTTGTGGATTGTTGATAGTATTGCCCGAAGCTAGAAAGGATCTGGCCGTCCGAGGAGCATATCGTCGTCGGATAGGTGACGTACCACCGAGAACTTTATTACCCTTGTGATTGCTTCTTTTTCGTCGTGACTAACTAAGGTCAGGGGGAGGTTTATGGTGCCTAGCGGCCATAACTGATGTCTAGTGATTTGGATGAGTGGACCCCTAGTTGAGGGTTGTAGACCTTCTTTCTAGGAAGTTGGGAGTTGGCAGAAGCAGTGTTCATAAAGAATTTCAATGTTGTTGTTATCGATTAACACTCGATGAATTTTCTTGAGGTGTACATAGGCCGTCATAATGAGTGGATCCCTGGGATTCCATCTGGGCATGCATGGGTCTTTCAATCAGAAGCTGATATTGAGGATGTTCTTAGGGAGTACTTCAATATGGCCGTATGTCTCTTCGTGCTCACTCCGTTGGAGAGGTCTCATAATGGTAAGGATTTCCTCCTTAACTTGGCGCTTGCCCCCATCTTTTCGATCTCGAGTATTCCTCTGGTCAGCATCGAACTTGGACCTCAAAACCTTGGCAATTGCTATGAGGCCGCTTGTTAGGCTTTTTTCGTCCATTTCCTTCCTCAGGACAGTGCACTCGCCACTGTCGTGGGTTTTACTTTTATACTACTTACAGTACTTCCCTTTTTTTGTCCACCTTTGGAGGTACTTTCTCAACCGCATGCACGTCAGCCTAGTGACTTCGAGGCTTATCCTTTCTTAAAGGGCGAAATTTGTGAGGCGGGTGTCTTGAGTGTCGGTCGTGCTTGTCGTGGCTTCTGTCATGGTGGTCTCGGTGATTGGAGTTTGCGTGGGAGTTATCTTCCTCTTTCTTGATATACGAGTTTGTGAAGAATTTCAGGTTGGCTTCCTTCCATCCTCGCCTTCGATTTGTCGGAGGTATTTTTCAACTCTATATTTGAGTTCATCTCTCGACTGAGGTACCATCCCCTGCATCTTTTTTAACAAAGGTTCGGGTTGTAGACCATAGCCAAAAGCGCCAGTTACAAGGAACTCTTCGTGACCCAGAACGTTGAGAGTCACCAGTGTGAATCCCATCATAGTACGCTCGTGTAGACTCTCCCTCTTTTTTCGTGCATGCTATTATGGAGTTTGCATCTCTCTTTCCTTTCGTAGTTGCATGAAATTGTTTAGGAAAAGGTATCTCATTTGTTCAAAGCCCACAATGCTGTCTGGTCGCAGCACCTTGAACCATTTTGCAGCGTTACCGGAGAACATAACAGGGAAATATGTATACATGAAGCATTTTTCCATCCTTAGTTAGGTGTCGATGTGCTTTTCGGGGTCATTTGTTCCATCGTACTTGGGGATATTTGATATCATTTCCGAATACGGGATCACATACTCCAAGAGTTCCTGGTAAAAAGCAGAACTGATGCTCCTTCCCAAGATTTCCATGCGAGGAAACGGAAAGCCACCGTACATCGTAAATTATGGGGTGTAACAGGGGTTTCCAAATGTATGATTGTACATTGCTATGAGTAAGATGTATGGTTGCTGCTGGGAGCTCGATTGTGTGCTTTGCTACATTTGCTAGTTTTGCTCTGGTTGCTGGTGCATGCAATTGGACCCTATTGCTGTTAGACGAGAGTGTTCAGCAATTGCACCAATGGAAGGTGGGGCTCAGGCTCTCCTTCCAGTGGCGTTTGATGGTTGGATCTGTACGAGTGCTATAAATAAGGGTTGAACATCGTAGGTTGTTGAGTAAGAAGCGGGACATGTGACATTTTTGTTACTAGAGAGAATTGGTAGCTTAATGTTGAGCAGTGTGTGGAGCACGGGATGGTTCCTAGGGACCCAGTGTTCATCCCTGCCTGTTGTAATTGCATTTACGGCTGAGAAACTTCCAGTTGCGACTACAAAGTTGATAGTAAGCATTGTTGGGTTAGCGGTTGCGACTGTTGAGTCATTGTCGACTAAGGTGTTGCGACCGCTCTGTTGTGATGGGTAACGGTCACCATAGGGTTGCGATTGATGTCATTGTGGTTCCCATTATTGGACCTGGTGTCTGTGTCTCTGGCGTGTGGGTGGGGGCTTCTCCGTGTGAAGCAGATGTTTTTGTGCCATCGAGCGACGACATTGACCTGAGCGAGCTAGTTTCTCCCCCGACAGACGCCACATGTGCCTTTCCTGTCATTGCCACCGTCTAGGGTTATTTTAATGTTGTGTAACCCTAAGTACATGCCCGGATGGCACCAAATGTTGTGATATATCTTCACCTTTCGCCGTAGGTGGATCGTATCTTCTGGTTAAGCCTAAGAATCACAACAAAGAAAGAACCGACGTTATTCGTTGTCCAACAGGGGGTCCCGGAACGAGAGTCTGACAGTCTAGTCTGTAAGTATATGGGATAATTAGAGTTATGTATTAGATGGAGGGCGATCCTTTCTTCTGGAGAAGAGGAATCTCTTTTATACCTGTCTTCGATGGAGCATGTCCCCAACAGTACATTTTTTCTTTCTTGGACTGTTAGGACGTGGGGTCGTCCTATTGGTGATTCGTGCACCACTAGTGGGTATCTGCTATTATTTCAGAGTTACTAAGAAGCAGCATTCTAAGTGCTACACTTTTCTTTTTGTGGAGCAATCTGGTACTACTTTGGCATCTTATGGGCGTTGGTGTTAGGACGTCGAGGTCTAAGAACGAGACCGCAAGGACGAAGACTCGGACCTAGCACTTACGTCGGGTAATGACCATTAGCTAGGTCGTCCAACGGATAATCTGTTGGATTAGTGTCTAAGTCCACAACTATTTTGGTATGTACTTGACCCGATTATGAGCATGGTCCTTTTGGGTTTCCTTCACCATAGCAATATGTAGGATGAATTAAGGAGAGAAACGTTTAAATATGATTTATTAATATATTATGAGAATAATATATTAAAAGAGAAATCATATTGTTTAATTAATATTAGTCAAGAATTAATTAAGAATTAATTTTGTGGCTAAAAGAGATTAATTAAACTTAGGGGACTGAAGTTGTAATTATAAGATAATTATAATTGGGCTATGGATCACCTAATAATATATAGGTTGGACGAATTCTATGGTAAGCCCATTAGAAATCATCCAAGGGATATGTTAAAGGAGTACATGGGCTGCTTAGGGCTTGAGCAGCCAGATTAGTGTTTCCTAGTTGAAAACCCTAACAGCCTACATGTATATAAAGGGCCCATATGCCCCAAAAATGTGGACAAGAGTTCCTTTAGGGTTTCTAGACGTTTTGGGCAGCCTCCTCTGTTCTCCTCTTCATCCAAGTTTCTTAGTGGTGTTTGTGGCTCCATTAGAGGAGCAGCACTTGAGGCACTAAGTTTCTGAAGCCAATCAAAGCAAGGAATTGATTGTTATTGAAATATAACAATCAAAGGTAATTACTAAACCCTTATTTCAGTTCTTATTTGATAGATCTAGGGTTTATAGCTTTGGATATTCAATTGCATGTTCATTAGACAAACTAGATCCAAAAGCTATTAGGGTTTGCATGTACACCATAGGATTGATGTTTTGCTTAAAACTCATCAGTGGTATCAGAGCCTAGGGCTGTTTGCTAGTGAATTTGATGCTTAATTGATCGAAATTTGACTGAAAATCGAAATTTTTTTGGCTTCTGCATGCCTGACTCGTCGAGTCACTTGGTGAACTCGCCGAGTCGTCTGTACTCGATGACTCCAGGTCCAGACTCGACGATTCAGCGGGTCTGGCAGGCTGTTTTCACGATTTTCTTGCTATTTTGGCTTGGGATACTTACCATAAACATTTTTTATTCATAAAATCCGATTTTTATTGTTTTTGGGTGAATATCCTTACCAAAATAGAAGATAATTGTCAAAATTTACATAATCTTTTGTTTTATTAGATAAATATTGATTATTTGTAATTTAGATTTGAATTATCTTGTGAAAATGTTTCAAATTGCACCATTTAGGTTTTATACTTTAAATTTGAACTTAAAAGTTTTGTTTATGAAATCTAAATAAGTTAAACCCTAATGTTTTAAAATGTTTCAAAACTTGCCCTCAAGTTTTGGAATTTAATAGTTGATTAAAAGTTTAATTTTGAAATGTTAAATTCTAAAACCCTAGTAATTTGAAAAGTTCAAATCACCCCCTTATGGTTTTATTAATTAATTAAAGTGTATAATTAAAAGTGATTTAATAAATCCATAAAGTTTTGGTTTACATTTAATTAAATTAAAAGTATAATTTACTAAGTTAAACCACCTAGTATTTTAAAAGTGTAAAATACACCCTATACTATATATAACATTAAAAGTATAATATTATATATATGTATGAGTAAACAGTCAGTCTTACCGTTAGTAGGCCTCATTCACGAAGTTGGTCTGTAAGGGGTGTTTAAGGAAATTGCCTATAAAATGGTGGTTGAATGGGTATCCACTCTTACCTACCGCACTCTTGACTAGTGGAGGGTCGTTAGCCGAACGGGTAGGATAGGACAGAAACCTTCCATTATAAGTATAATGAAGTACAAAGTAACTAAATGCTTATACAAATTCCCAAATCATAGTTACTTTAGTCAAAATGTGAAATTGTATGCAAATCCATGGAATTACACTTCGTACCCTTGTCAAACGTTAGTGGAGCGTGTGTGGTTAACCGGCACACTAATTTGGGGATGACATTGGTGGCGAAGGGTAGCTCGATGTTTGTTATAGATCAATGGAGCGTGTGTGGTTAACCGGCACATTGATTGGGTGATAGTAGCATTGAGTGCACCACGCGATTCGTATGGTTATTCACACCTTATTTGTGATCCTCGGCATCCCAGTCACAAATAGTAGGGCATAATCAAAATTAAACATGCCATTGAAAAGTTCAATGAATCTCAAAAAAATCTAGGAGTTTCAATTCATTTAAAACTTAAACTTCCTTTTCGTTTTTCATGGTGGAAATTGGTAAATCGTCATTTACCTACCTTCAAATATTCTGCGACTAGATTACGGCATCCCTCTTCTAGGTTGTAGAATATTGGGTTGGATCCTAGCCTTAATAACTCATTTGGGTGTTTTATTAAGGACTCAATCAACTTAACTTGAATTTTCTTCCGTTTTGTAGATGTCTGAATCTTACAATGGTCTTCCCAAATCCTTTGGAACAAGCTTTCCAAATGAAGATGACGTTCCGAGATACGATCAAGGAAATGAGAGGCATGCTTCACTTCCTCCACCTCCTCTAATTGTTCTCCCTGACCCACAAGTTCGAAGGCTTGAAAAGTTCAAGCTCACTCAAGCCCTTTTGGCAAGTAAACACGAAGATGGGAAACCTGTGTGTGCACACATCTTAGAGATGAAGTCACACATTGATAGGTTAAGCATGTTGGGTGTCGAGATTTCAAGTGAGTTGGCTATTGACTGGGTTCTTAAGTCACTTCCTGAATCATATAGTGAGATCGTTAGAGAGTACTATATGATGGATCACGACGTTACCCTCATTGATCTCACCTATTTGCTTATAGTTGCTGAATCAGCAATGATTTGGCGTGTTGTTCAAGCAAATTTGTCTGGTGAATAAAACTCCCAAACTTCAATGGACACTGGCAACATTGGAAGTCCAGATTAGTGTTTCCTAGTTGAAAACCCTAATAGCCTACATGTATATAAAGGGCCCCTATGCCCCAAAAACGTGGACAAGAGTTCCTTTAGGGTTTCTTGACGTTTTGGGTAGCCTCCTCTCTTCTCCTCTTCATCCAAGTTGCTTAGTGGTGTTTTGTGGCTTCATTAGAGGTGCAGCACTTGAGGCACTAAGCTTTTTGAAGCCAATCAAAGCAAGGAATTGATTGTTATTGCAATATAACAATCAAAGGTAATTACTAAACCCCTATTTCAGTTCTTATTTGATAGATCTAGGGTTTATAGCTTTGGATATTCAATTGCATGTTCATTAGACAAACTATATCCAAAAGCTATTAGGGTTTGCATGTACACCATAAGATTGATGTTTTGCTTAAAACCCATCATAATCATCCTGTTATCTTTGGCGTATTTGCATAGGGATACGTTAACAGAGGGTATCAAGAGTTCATTGTTTTTGTACTTGTGAGCTATTCCGAGAGGGATATTCGATTGATTTGGTTCCTATTCCTATGTATGAGAGCAAGGTTATTGTGGGGGTGGATTAGTTGAGCCCTAATGGGGTGATGATCAGTTGCAGGCACCAGTTAGTTCGGGTTCCAGCCCAAAATGGGGGAGAACTGATTATTCATGGCGAGGGTGCTCAGCGCGGACCGACTCTTTGTTCATCTATGAAAGCTATGAGATATCTTCAGTAGGGTTGTTTGGGTTTTTTGGCTTATGTATTGGACACTAGGATGGAGAGAAAGAGGACGATTATTGATGTGCCAATCGTTCGATAGTCTTTAGATGTATTCCCAAAGTACTTGCCTAGAGTTCCTCTCGGGAGGCAGACGGAGTTTTGTATTTATCTAGTAACAAGTGCAACTCCGATAGCTAAGGCACCCTATCGGTTAGCACCATCGGAGGTACAGGAGTTATCTACACAGCTGCAAGAGCTGTTAGACAAGGGGTTTATCAGAATGATTAGTTCACCCTGGGGAGCGCCAATTTTGTTTGTAAAGAAGAACGACGATCCCACATGATGCACATCGATTATGGGGAGCTGAAAAAGCTAAAAGTGAAGAACTATTATCCGTTTTCGAGGATTGATGATTTGTTTGACCAGTTACAGGGTGTGTCTTGGTTCTCCAAGATCGATATGCATTAGGGCTACCATCAGATGAGAGTCAGAGATGAGTATTTCCATAAAACTACTTGTAGGACTCGATATGGTCATTACAAGTTCATCGTGATGCCTTTCGGGCTCATCAATGCCCCAACCACATTCATGGATCTCATGAATAGTATGTGTAAACTGATGCTGAATCGGTCTGTCATTGTCTTTATCGACGATCTCTTGGTCTATTCTAAGACCAAGGATCAGCATGAAGATCATCTACGAGTGGTTCTACAGACTCTGAGGAGGGAGAGGCTTTATTCCAAGTTCTCAAAGTGTGAGTTTTGGTTGCGCGAAGTGTAGTTTTTGGCGCATCTTGTCAATGAGAAAATGATATTGGTTGATCCATCCAAGATCGAGGTCGTAATGCAGTAGGAGGTTTTGAATTCTCGATTTGAGATTCGAAGCTTCTTGGGTTTAGCAGGGTATTATTGGAGGTTCATTGAAATTTTCTCCATGATCGCCATTCTGTTAAACAGGTTGATGAAGAAGACAGTTTCTTTCCGATGGGGGCCTAAGTAGCAAGAGACATTTGAGACTTTGAGACAGAGGTTGTGCAAGGCTCCTATTTTGACTCTAACGGATGGTGTGGGTGATTTTGTGGTGTATTGTGATGCGTCAATCACACGGTGGGTGTGGTGTTGATGCAGGGGTGTCATGTGATAGCTTATGCTTCAAGGCAGCTAAAGCCTCATGAGGCTAATTATCTCACTCATGATTTGGAGTTAGGGGCGATGGTTTTCGCCCTCAAGGTTTAGTGACATGACCTCTATGGGGTCCGTTGTACCATTTACACGGATCACAAGAGCTTAAGGTACTTGATGGATCAGTCAAATCTAAATATGATGCAACACGGGTGATTGGATGTAGTGAAGGATTACGATTGCGAGATTTTATACCACGCTGGAAAGGCCAATGTGGTGGCAGATATGCTAAGTCGCAAGGTGACTAGCGTGCTATCCGATATTTGTGTTTGAGGATGACAGTGATTACTCCACTGTTGGAGTAGATTCGCAGGGCCTAGGTTGAGGCTATAAAAGAGGTGCACCGGAAAAGTAAACACATAGTGGGTCAGGTGCCCTCTTTTCATTATGATAGTTGGTGATTGTTGATCTTGCATTGGAGATTTTGGGTTCCGTATCTGGGAGTACAAAGACCTCCGACCCGATTACTGGTGGCCCTACATGAAGCAGGATTTGGTTTGGTATGTGGATAGGTGCTTGAGTTGCAGGAAGGTCATGGCTGAACATCGGCGAGCTCACGACAAAATGGAGTCGTTGGGTATTCCTATTTGGAAATAGGAAGATATCATGATGGACTTAATCACAAAGTTGCCATAGAAAACGTGGGGTGGATTCGATTTGGTTTATCATGGATTGGTTGACCAAGAGTGCATGTTTTATTCCTATTCAGGAGAGCATCTCTGTGGAGAAGTTGGCAGATGTTTATATCCGAGAGGTTGTGGCACGACATGGTGTATTAGTATCAGTGGTATCAGATCGGGATGTACACTTCAGTTCTAGATTTTGGAAGAGATTTCATGAGGATTTGGGTACTCGTCGGCATTTCAACATAATTTTTCAACCATCAACCGATAGTTAGAGTGAACGGGCTATCCAGAATTTTGAGGATATTCTTTGGGCTTGTGTGCTAGACTTTGATGGTAGCTAGGATATGTGTCTCCCATTGGCTAAGTTTTCTTACTACAATAACTATCACGCCAGTATTATTTGACCTCCTTTTGAGATATTCTACAGACAGAAGTGTCAGACCCAGATTTGTTGGGGCGAGGTCGGTCAGTGAGTCATGGGTAGCACGAAGGTGGTACTCCAAATTACTGAATTGATCCAGCAGGTGCGTGGGAGATTATAGATCGCATAAAGTAAGTAGAAGAGCTATGCTTATAGGCGCCAATCTGATTTGGAGTTTCAGGTTGGAGATATGGTACTCCTAAAGATGTCACCTTTGAAAGGTGTCATCTAGTTTAAGAAGCAGGGCAAGCTGAGCCCCAGATATATCGGTCCTTTTAGGGTTATTGCTCGGGTGGACAGGGTTGCATATTTTTTGGAGCTGTCCAAAGAGCTAACTCAGATCTATAGTATTTTCACATCTCTTAACTGCAGAAGTGTTTGGTTGATGATTTCGTAGTGGTGCCTTTAGAGGACATTCAAGTGTAAAAGCACCTGAATTACATAGAGAAACTGATAGCAATCCTCAATAGGAAGACCAAATCCCTAAGAAGCAAGTTGGTGAACCTGGTGAAGGTGCAATGGCAGCATGAAAAAGGCTCAGAGTGGACTTGAGAACCTGAGGAGGAAATGATGGAGCACTACCCGGAACTATTAACAGCAACGAACTTCAAGTATGAAGTTTAACTCATGTGGGAGGAGAGTTGTAACATCCGGTTTTGAGGTATGTTTTATTCTTAATTTGAAATTTCACTTTACGAGTCATCACGACGTAGGGAAGGATAGCCACGACATGGAGAGGCATTTTCTGGTCGCATGTCCTTTTTGGCTCACCATAACGTGGCAAGGAATACAACGACGTGGCAGCCTTTGACGTTTCAAACGCTAGTTTATAGGTATTGCACCCTATTTAAAGGAGTGAGGAGGCTAGGGTTTGCTCACCCTCAGCCTCCACCACCCTCTTTTACTCAGAAGAAACCTAATTCCTTTTCCTCCAATTTTGAAGCTTTCTTGAGTGCTTTTGAGAGATCTTGAAGGAAGAAGCAAGAAGTAGCAAGCCAAGGATCAAGAAGAAAGTCTCTACCTCCCTTCCTAGCTCGATTTTGGACCCTTGTAAGTGTTCAAGGCTCCACCTATTTGATAATAAATAGATCTTAGATTTTGTCCCATTTTCTTTATAATCTTGTTAGATAAGATGGGGAGATTTCATAAAGGTTGCAACTTTATGAATCATTGGATCATTTTGAGTAGTTCATGGTTTAGATCAAAAGTATGGTTGGATGTTTTAGCCATGCATAAGTTTTTTGGACTTAAACCCCATTTTCACCTAAGTTGAGTCCAATACATGCATGCAATATCCTCTAATTTTCATAACCAATTAAAACTTTTCTTTACGCTTTTAAAATCATTTATTTGTATTTACAAAAAAACCCAGTATAAAAGATCATTTTTATTACAAATGTTTGTTTCCAAAATGTTAAAAGTCTAAGGATGACATAATCAATACAGATACATAAGTTACAACGTAAAGACCTAATGGTCTTGAATACTATTGCAGATTATCACATACTCACTCAGCATCCTAATCAAGTTCCACCAGCTTAAGTCTTGATACATGTTATGCATATAAACTGAGTGGGTCAGGTTGGCGAAACCTGGTGGGATATATAGGGAATTCAATCCCACAATATTGATATGAATATTCCATAATTACCAGACCTGCAAAACCAACTGTTACCATACTAAATCAATATATGCTTACATTCCTACCTATCTATTCCTACAATTCCTCATAGATCCTAGTTCAAGATTATTAGAGAGAATTACCTCTCTGATGAACCATTTAAGGTAAGGTTTTGACTTCACAACTAGGGGCTCCCTTGGTCGATGTAAGTCTTAAGGCACCGAATCCTTCAAAATAATTTGATAAATAGGGTATTACCTTTCATCTATGTTTGTAGGTTCTGAGCCTACACTGACAATATAATTCACAAGACAATCTACAATGATCAAGTGTTGTCACCTACTATGTGGGGTGACCGGACATACCTCTAACAGTTGCCTGATCGGGACCCACCATTTCTGGTCATCCCGTATAGAGATACTATACATCGAGACCTAATAGTGTCATGGAACATAACTTTACTCTCCGTTCCTAGGTTATGCACATTCTCCTAATGAGACTACATTATATAAAAAAATTAATCGAGCTAGGTATCTTCCATGATTCCAAGTTTATCCTAGACTAGATTACTGCACCTGTAACCAACTTTAATAACAACTCTATTCTTGGGTGACACTAACCAATTTCTAGTGTATTTATATTCCCCACAGAGCATTAGGTATTATTATTCTTTTATCTTTTAAGCAATGTTGCCTTTAATAATATTGTATGATGTTATATATTTAATCCTAACAGAAAATAAAACCATATATGTTCGTATATAACACAGTATATACATATATTAACATATAATCAGGTTAATAAGCATAAAATTCACGCACGAATTCTAGCAGATATTTAATATTTTAATTAATACTTATATTTAAATATTTTCATGAAAGGGACTATGCACTCACCTAACTTAGATAGGTGACCAATGATCTGGGTAGATTTTCGCCTAACACCTTAGATAATCCTTCACGTGACCTAAGTATATTTAATACAGAGTTCTAGTCCAATGATCATGGAGACTAATAATACTCTAGATCCTCACTAATCTCATTATCTTCATCAAGATCTATCAAGTAAGGATCAGCCAGGTAGGACAGTTGGGAGGCAGGATCATTTCGACATAATAGCTTTTCTGAAATCCAACAACCAAGCCAACGTGACACTTCTAGACACCTTTCTCGTAAGTAGATCAATCAGTAGTACTGATAAATCTTATTTATAGGTTCATAATAACGACTTATGACCATAAATATAAGTTACACTGAAAGCGATAGAGTTTATCTTAACTTATGGATATTTTTAAGGAAACCAGGAAAATATGTGCAGATAGGACCTTGGATCTGGTACTCTTTCTTTTCGGACTCCTAATTATACTAGAGCCCCGCTAGAATACTCAAAAACCCGAAAAAGTCGGGTCTATAGCTTAGAAAAATTGTTCTAAAGAGACAATGGAAGATTATGGGGAAGAACAAGTAAGAATTCAGCCCCATATTTATAAATCATAGAGACACGTGCTGCGCACCCTCCCTAGGTATGACGCATAGATGGGCATTGTTGGCTCCTCAGGTTGCTCGCTACATGTCGCCATCTGGTTTGTCCACATCCCTTTCTTCTAGAAACCGCCACGTGTCACCATTTCAAGGTGCCACATATCTCCTTTTCCATTGGCCACATCGCCTTGTTGTCGATGAAATGGGGCCACCGATCATGCCACGTGGTACCATCTCGTGGTGCCATATCATCGGTGTCTACGGCGCACTTCATGCGTGCGAATTTCCAGATTTTCTGAATGTTGTAACTTCTTCATACGAACTCCATTTTCAATGTTCTTTATATCCCCTAAAAGCTTTGGATGAGATCTACAACTTTCGTTTAGACTCTATCGGGCAATTTTTAGTTTATTTCTAAAGCTATACTTTTAACAGACTTAGACTGTTAAAGTCAATTAAAAACTCATTACTTTGTCATATGATATTTGTTCTTGACTGGCTTTATATCGATGGAACAATATGGATGATATCTTCAACTCTCATTTAGATTGTTTTTCCTAACAATCAACCGATATCTACTTCGTTTGCTGAGTTGTATGTTGCTACGCTAAAACTTCGAAAAATCATAACCTCCTCTTACGAAGTCAAATTTGGATGTTCTCTATTTTCACACTCTCATTTTAATGACTACTACGACTTTCATTTAGATCACTTAGGCTAAAAAGTAATCTATCAAAAATTTACTTTTTACGATACATAGAGTCGTGTTAGTTTAATCGCGAAACTTTGAAGAAGCATAACTTCTTCATACGAAGTTGGATCTCATTGTTCTTTATATGTACGGAACCCTTGTCACATACACTATAACTATGGTTAAGGTTATTTATCAAAAATAATCTTCTATAAAAATTCATTTTTATAGCTTATTCTATTTAATTGACTAGCCCGAATCTGCGGGCATTACATTTATCTCCCCCATAGGATCATTACGTCTTGGAATCATCAACAAAACAGGGCTTGTATAATGACTCCGCAAGTTACCTTCCCATCCTAGGTGGTAGTCATAACTCTCATGTCTTTTCTATTGAGTTTCTAATTCTCAAACTTATTGACCGTTGACAATGTTGCATCTATTCTTCATTCTAAATTCGATCTCCATTGGAATCTCCTACTATTTCTTAATCTAAATTAAGGTCCTTACTTTGACTATTTTAATAGATCGATGTGTCATGTCCTTAATGACCTCTCATTGATGATAAAATGGTTAGACTCGGGTCTCCTTGAGTCAGACTCTTAACATGAAGGATACCTTCCTTCATGTTCTAACATAATACAATCACATTTTAGCATGTAGCACTTCTAGGTACAGGCTACAACGACTATGATACTTCTATCGATCGCTTTGACTATCTCTGCCTTCAATATAAAGTCGGACGCTATGACGAACTTACTTCGTAGATTAATCGGACTTGATTTGCTTTGACCACTAGGGTTGGAAAAGAAATCATCACCGAAACAAAGGTAATGATGGAAATGAACAAGCATGAATCTAATTACTAGTGCCTTAGTAACCTTGTGACTCCTCCTGATCCAAGTATAAGTCATGTGCTTCTGGTAGTACGGACCCATAGTACCTTCCACACCTACTCATACTCGTCCCAAATGTTTCTCGCAGTTTTCCTAACTCACTATTTCCTAAAGATATCTTTTAGCACATATGGATGTGTCCAAGTAGTCATATACAACATATTTCCTAGACTCCACTAGGATTTCTTCCACGCGTATCCTCAACCGAAATTTCACTCTCCAACCTTTGGTATAAATTCTTTCTCATGTAGTGTCCTACTTTACAAGGCACACTATACCAGAATTTATTCTTAGCCAATCCATTATGTTGAAATCATAATTTCTTAATGTCACACAATGATGTAACATAGCTAGAAATTTTACGACTTTCTAAAATGATTACAACTTTTATTCATACAATATGCCCCTTATATCGTGCTTCACATCCTATTACTATCTATATAGTATGACTACACATATATCGATCTTCGGAAAACCAACTTCCTACTCTTGATATACTGTACTGGCATCCACTTCATTAAGGATCATTTGGTAGTTTCTACCATTGGGCTTTACTGGTAGGATCCTTGGGGTTTGCTTCTCAACTTTGGGGTACTTCGCCTTCATGTAGCCTTTTTCTCTGCAAGTGAAACAAGCTTTTCATTTTACTGGGCAGTTTGTAGAGATATACACCGGCTTCTTGCAATTGTAGCAGATGAAACAGTTGCCAAAATGCCTCTTCTTGCAATGGTTGCACCACTTCCCTTCCTGGTAGCTCCTAGACTCTTTTCTTGACTTCTTCTTTTCGTTGTTGTTATTGCTTCCCTCAGCTTTCCTCTTCTCACCAACTTCAGCTTTGTCGGCTATCCTTTTCTTCATCATCCCTTGTATAGATTTGCAACCCAGACGGCCGACTCAAATGTACGTGTCTGCTTAACCGGCATAGTATACTCCCAAGGTAGCCCCTTGGAAAACCTGTCAATCTTGGTTAGTTCGTCCAGAACAAGCCACATGGAAAACTCCATCTTATTAGTGAAGGTATTGGTGTACTCATCCACTGACATGCTTCCTTGTGTCAAAGTTAGGAATTGATTCTCCAATTCCAACATTTTCTCAGCTGAACAGTACTTCCTCTTGAAATGGGTCAAGAATTCGTCCCATGTCGACTATAGTGGCTTGTTGGGGCTCACCCTCTTCACTAGCGTGTTCCACCAACGAATGGTTGTGCCCTTGAACTACTTCACAACGTAGGCGGTTTGTAGTTTCCCCGTGCATCTACACGTTAAGAAAGTTGACTCCATCTACGATATCCAATCCACGACTCATACAGGATCTCCCTTCTCGTTAAATGATGATGTCTTGCAAGTCATGAAATCCTTATACCTATAATAGCCTCCAGGCTTATCATTTATTTGGACCTATGGTTGCTCCAACCCTTAATAACTTTCTGAGTCATCATTATTTCCTTCTTGGATCGTATGCGTGGGAATTGGTCCATTGTTGACTCCTTCAATAACTACTGGCTCATTGATCACAGGTGATCTGCCTCTAATAGTAACCAACTCTTGAGCTAAAAGCTCCCTAAACTCGAGTCGTTGTTGGGCAAGCATTTCTTGCATCATGGTGTGGGCTTCAGTCATCGTGATTTGAGCAACTCATGTTCTGATGTTTTGAGGTGTTAGACCTCCTTCGTTTGTGACAACTCTACCACTCCTTGTGATGTTCATGATGTTTTTATACCCAAGCAGGTGTTCAATGTACCGAGAAAAGAATATAGATAGGGAAGACTTAGACGCTCCTCCTTATTACTCTGAAAAGTTATGTGTCAGTTCTAATACCGTAATTAAACGTCTAGAAATCTAAACACATAAAATTTCTTAATACTAGGTCGGCAACAGACCTTTAATCTAATAATAGAAACCTATATTTCAATCTAAGGCATGTTATACTACAATTCATTTAGCATATAAAATCAAATTAGGCATCTTATCCTAAACTAAGCTAGTGCATGTTATAGCTAGAGGTGGCAATGGGTCGACCTGGGTTGGGTTCGGGTTCAACCCATTTATTAATTGGGTTGAAAATGTCAACCCAACCCAACCTGTTTATTTAAATGGGTTTGATATTTCCAACCCAACCCAACCTATTAGATAAATGGGTTGTCATTGGGTTGACATGTTTATGTAGTTCCCGACCCAACCTATTAAATAAGTGGGTTAAACTTTGGTTAACCCATTTAAAATCAATTAAATAAATTGTGTAATTAAATATTATACCATTTAAATTATAAAACGTAAATAAAACTTCATAATTATGACAAAAGCACAATTGTAATTCATAAATACAAATAAATTGTTCAAATAACATTAAAAATGTTTAGTTTCAATGTGAATTTGGAGAGTGACCAGTATTATCGGTGCTAAAAAAAGGATGGAAATTTGGATTGAATTTTATTAAACATAGATAATAATAATGCAACATTATAATTTACAAATTAATACTTTGATTAATACATGATAATATACAAATAATATTAAATTTTAAATATATATATATATATATATATATATATATATATATATATATATATTAAATACAAATAATATTAAATTTTAAATATATATATATATATATATATATATATATATATATATATTAAAGTTAAATGGGTTGACGGGTTGATAATTTTTACCCAACCCAACCTATTTAATTAAATGGGTTAGACGGGTTGACCCATTTAAATTAAATGGGTTTAAAATCTTAACTCAACCCGCTAATTTTGGGTTGGGTTCGGGTTGGGTCGATTTTTGCCAGCTCTAGTTATAGCAAATAGGTATTTAACTTACGTTATGATATATATATATATATATATATATATATATATATATATATATATATATATATATATATATATATATATATATATTAATTTTGTATTTATCACTTAATATTATTTAGGGCCTATACCCTAAAATATCCAAGTGTTTGTGTCTATTCAGGTTTTGAAACTAACTATCGTAGACACACACCTCACCATCATTGCTTACCCTCTAAGTTTAAGTCTAGAAATCCAACGAATTCCTAGCTCGCTTAAACTCATACTCTGATACCAGCTGTGACATCCTCTAATTTTCAGAACCAATTAAAACTTTTCTTTACGCTTTTAAAATCATTTATTTGTATTTGCAAAAAAAATCCAAGTACAAAAGATCATTTTGATTAAAAATGTTTGTTACAAGAATTTTAAAACCCTAAGGATGTCATACTCAATACATATACATAGGTTACAGCGTAAAGACATTATGGTCCTCAATACTATTGCAGGTTGTCTTTTAATCACTCAACATCCTAATATGTTCCATTAGCTTAAGTTTTGATACTTGTGATGCATATAAACTGACTGGGGTAGGTTGGGGAAACCTGGTGAGATACATAGGGATTTCAATCCCACTATATTGATCTGATAATATTCCGTAATTATCAGACACACAAAACCAACTGTTACCATACTAAATCCATATAGGCTTACATTCCTACTTGTCTATTCCTACAGATACTCATAGATCCTAGTCCAAGATTATCAGAGAGAATTATCTCTTCAATGAACCATTCAAGGTAAGGGTTTGACTAACAGCTAGGGGCTCCCTTGGCCGGTGTAAGTCTTAAGGCACCGCAACCTTCAAAGTAATTTGATGAATAGGGTATTAGCTTTCATCTACGTCTGTAGCTTTCATAATTCACAATAGTGTCTAGACTGATCAAGTGTTGTCACCTACTCTGTGGGGTGAACATACATACCACTAACAGTTGCCTTATCAGGACCCACCATTTCGGGTCATTCCGTACGGAGCTACCGTACATTGACACCTAATAGTGTCACAGAATAGAACATTACTCTCCGTTCCTAGGGTACAAACATTCTCCTAACGAGACTACCTAATATCAAACTTAATCGAGTTAGGTATCTTCCATGATTCCAAATTTATCCCTAGACTAGATTACGGTACCTGTAACCAACTTTAATAACAACTCTATTATTGGGTGACACTAACCTATTTCTAGTGTATTTATATTCCCTACAGAGCATTAGGTATTATTATTCTTTTATCTCCTCATCAATGCTACCTTTAATACTATTATATGATGTTATATATTTAATCCTAACACAAAATAGAACCATATCTGCTTCGCACATAGCATAGTATATACATATATTAACATATAACCCAGGAAATAAGCATATAATTCGTGTACGACTTCCAGCATATATTAAATATTTTAATTAATACTTATATTAAATCATGTTCATGAAATTGAGTAAGGGACTATGCAGTCACCTGACTTAGGTGGGTGACTGATGATCTAGGTAGAGTTTCACCTAACACCTTGGATATTCCATGATGTAACCTAAGTATAATTAATACAAAGTTTTAGTCTAATGATCTTGGAGACTATTTATAGTCTAGATCCTCACTAATCTCAATCTTTACATCAAGATCTATCAAGTAACGATTAGCTAGGTAGGACAGTTAGGAGGCATGATCATATCGGCATAATAGCTTTTCTGAAATGCAAGAAGCAAGCCAATGTGACCATTCTAGACACCTCTCCCGTAAGTAGCTCAATCAGTATAACGACTTGGAATTACTAATAAATCTTATCTATAGGTTAAGAATAATGACTTATAACCATAAATATAAGTTACACTGAAAGTGATAGAGTGTAGCTTAACTTACAGAACTTTTTAAATGGAAACCGGGAAAATACATGTGGACAGGACTTCAACCTTGGTACTCTTTCTTGTCGGACTCCTGATTACGCTAGAGCCCTGCTAGAATACCAAGAAACCCAAAAAGTCGGATATATAGCCTAAAAATCGTTCTAGAGAGAAGATGGATGATTGTGGTGAAGAACAAGTGAGAATTCATCCCCATATTAATAGATCATAGAGACACATGTTGCACACCTTCCCTAGGCGCGCCGCACAACTAGGCTTTGTTGGCTCCTCAGGTTGCTCGCCACATGCCGCCATCTAGTTTGTCCACATCCTTTTCTTCTAGAAATCGCCACGTGTCACCATTTCGTGGTACCACATGTCGCTATTCCCATGGGCCATGTCGCCTTGTCGTCGATGATAGGGAGCGGCTGATTATCCCACGTGGCACCTTCTTGTGGTGCCATGTCATAGGTGCACGCGGCGCACTTCACGTGCGCGTGAATTTCTTAATTTTCAAAATCTCGTAACTTCTTCATACGAGCTCCATTATTGACGTTCTTTATATCCTCGGAAAGTTCTCGACGAGATCTACAACTTTTGTTTAGACTCCATTGGCTAATTTTGAATTTATTTTTAATGCTATATTTATAACAAGCATAGACTATTAAATTTCGTTAAAAATTTATAACTTTCTCATATGATATTCGTTCTTAATTGTCTTTATATAGAAGAGATCTTCAACACTCGTTTAGATTGTTTTTCCTAAAAATCAACCGATTTCTACTTTGGTTTATGAGTCGTATACCACTGAGTTGAAACATCGGAAAATCATAATTTCCTCTTACGAAGTCAGATTTGGACGTTCTCTATATACACGCTCTTGGTTTAAAGACTACTACGACTTTCATTTAGATCACTTACGAAAATTCACTTTTTACGATACGTAGAGTCATGTCGGTTTAATTGCGAAACTTCGAAGAAGCATAAATTCTTCATACAAAGTCGAATTTTTGCGTTCTTTATATGTACAGAAACCTTGTCACATACACTATAGCTTTGGTTAAGGTTATTTATCCAAATAACCTTCTATAAGAAGTCATTTTCATATCTTATTCTATTTAATTGACTAGCCTAAATATTGCGGGCGTTACAATGCATTGGACATGCATGTCTAAAAAGCACCAATCTTTAAGTTGGTTTTAGTGTTATAAGCTCATGTGGAGCAAATGGGTTCGAGACTTAAGGGATTAAGTGCTTTTTGGTTAAGCTCATGCCATGGTTGTCCTTTATAGACTTCCGACTTGAGATCTAGACCTTGGTGAGTCTCAAGGGATAAAGTTGGAAACTTTATCCATTTAGACAATAATAATGATGCCATCTGGACTTTGGAACCTCTAGGATTGGAGGATTCAACTTAACCCATTAAGACACATTGAACCTAGTGCCAACGGTGTGGCGACTAGGGAAAATGCATCAATTTTGTCATTTGAGGGCCACGATGTGGCCAAGGATGGTCACGACGTGGCGAGTCAACTTTGACTATTTACTTTGACTTTTGACTTGTGTTGACTTTTGGTCAAACCCCTATTTTTGGAAGGGAAGCTAAGGGTGTACTTTGTATGGCTATATAGGTGGTTTATAGCATCTATATTTGCGGCAGTAGGAGTAGTAGCGATTGATCATCGTTTGTTAGGTGAGTCTCTTCATTGTACTCGTGGGTCGAAGGCACCAATGCCAGCCCAATAGATTATGTTTGTAGGATGATAGTTATCTCTGTGACACTTGTTGATATGCTTGTATGTGCTTGTTGTCTTTGTGACTCTTGCTTATATGATTGTATGCTTAGCTATATGGGGTAAAATAGACCCAGTACCGGTTGAAAGATACTGAAGGGTGTAAATAGACCCAGTACCGGTTAAAAGATACTGAAAGGGGGTGAAATAGACCCGGTAACGGTTGAAAGATATCGAAGGGGGTGAAATCCCCAGTTTAGTTTCAAGTTGTTATGTATGTTTGGTGTGTGGAATTTAGGGGAAACTCAATAGGCTTTGTGCTTACAGTTTTATGTTTATGGTTTTGGGTACTTCTGGATCGAAAGGGAAGGGCTCGGTATGATTGCACCGCATCCACCAACATTCCGCATTTTATGACATGATTTGTACTCTGTTAACTATTTTATACGTTATCACATTTTGATGGATTTTGAAACGAATGAATATTGTTTTTGTTAGTTTAAAAATAAAATGTTTACATATTAATTTTTGGGACGTTACAAAACACCACCAGAAAGAACCACAAATGGTTTTACAAGTTTAGATATATTTTTAAATTCATCACGAAGGCCACGATTTCCTAGATGCAAGGTCTCATTTTCGTCGAGCCATGAGATAACTTCCTCAACTAAAACCATGTTCTCAAAAAGTTTAATCTTGAACATATCTCGGATATCCTCTCTACGACCTTGGCTAAAATTCAAATGGGTGTCAGGGGAAGCAAATTTTTCAAAAAACTGAAAAAAGAAAACAACCTTGGGCTCCATTAAACTTTTCTCTCGCCTATATTCCAAAGACGGAACATAAATAAGAAGGGACAAATGAGGAACATTAGCATCATGAGGAGGGTTATTGGTGTTCAATTGAGTAATATATGTTTAAGGACAACCCACACCAAGGCTACTAGAAAATGAAGAGAAAGCCCTAGGATCCAGGGAATAGGACCTCTTGAGAACTCTACCACAACTCCCTTCACCACTAGCAAGAACAGTCGCTAAAGCAGCCGAGGCAACTGAATCCATCCCTCTCTTCCAAGGAACTAATGATTGCTCACCATTATCATCGTTAGAAATAGCCATAGGACCAGTCAAAGCAGGTGGAGTACGATCACCAGTCGCATCATCATAGGAGTCATGCACCTTAACTGACAATTCAGAATCCCCTTCCTCCTCCTCTTGTGTATTACTACTAGTACTACCACTATAAGTTAAACTATAATCGATAAGAGGAAAGTCCAAATCATCAGACCCAAGATCGTGTGCCACAGTCTTACCCTCCAAAAAATCAGACAAAAGGAACGGTAATCGGTCCACATCTAAACACAACCAACATAAGGTAAGTACATATATGGAAAGCAAGAGGAAACAATATTTGTAAAAGAAAAATACTTGGACCATGGACGAACAAAGTGTGAACAACACCAACGCACAACCAATACGGACTCATGCCAACCTGACCTAACATGACTTCAAGAAATTAATTCATCATCACATTGAAACAAGAATCTTATCTATATCCTGAGCCAAATCACTAGTCATGTTAGGATTTTGACCATCATCCATACCAGGAAGATGAAATTCATTCCAATAAGGGAAGCAAGAAACATTCAACCAGATGAACTCATTTTTCCAATTTTTATGGAATCAAAAACTGCGTCCCCTAGACCAAGAACAATACCAGGCCCCATTACTACACATATGAAAAAGTACTGGAACAAAACAACAGTGGGTACAACCACAGAGGCATGGCAAAGCAATTCAAAGCAGATAACCTTCAAAATTAAATTAGGTTTTAATTGAAAAGTACGAATCTTATATGCTTCAATAATCGAATCAAAGAACGAGGAGGGAGGCACATGAAGACCGGCCTCTAAATAGTAGAGATAGAAACCAACTTCACCCAAATGAGGAAAATTGATCACTACATCTGGTCCGTGAAGAGCAACATCGTCTCCATCAACAAGATTATACTTGGCATAAACATATTCAAGGCATTCTCAATTAATGAAAGAATGAATGACATGAATAACTAAGAGAGACATTCTCTTACAAAACAAATGAGGTTTCAAGAAGGAGAAAGAACAAAGAGAATAAGGAAAGAAAGGAAGGAAGAATCAAAAAATTGTCAAAGATATGAAAAGCATTTATGAGAAGAGAAGCGGCAAATCCAACTGCTACAAAAAATGCTCAAGTGCCTATAGACCCCACGAAGATCTAGGCGTGTGAGACAAGGCAACATGTAATCACTAAACTCGAAGGAATCGGAAAGCCAATAACCATTTATACTAATTAGTATACACCAGTGATACTTTATAATAATTACATTGGGGGATAAATGGGGTATAGGCTTCAGCTCACATAGCACCAGGCCAACCAATGCACCTGACCCGGTAAAATAGCCACAAATGCAGGAATGATACCGAGAACTTAGAACTAGAATCACCCTACTCCCGTACACACCCTATGAAGCATCTCCAAGAAACACAAAAAATGCAAAGGTTGTTTTAATAAAAAAGCGCCTTACCCATATGTCCTAAGGACCAAATCAAAACCTAAAAGAAGGAACCATGAACCGGTCCAAACCTCGACTATAAAGCAAGGTCCCGTCCAACCCAAAGGAGGTAATCCCTAAGTCTTCATAGGTCTAGCGAATCCAATATCCATGCCCCAAATATGACTTCTAACATAGGCATCGGAGAACAATATCAAGGCCCATCCTCGGTATGGCTTTCTAACCTAGATTTGTAGCGTGTTGCCAGGAATGCTCATTAAAAGAAGCTCATTCATGGGTAGCCACATATGCATCCGGACAACCACGGAACAACAAAACTTAAACTTTTTTAGTGAAAGGAAATAAAGTATTTGATAACAAATGAACAACATCCCTTAAACGAGTCACATACAAAAAGAGTAATGAGAATAATGATAAAACTATATGATAACAAAAAAAGTAATATATGCAAACCATAACACATAAACATGTCATATAATAGGTCTTCACATATAACGTGCATTTGTGTAAGAATAATGAATCTTTTCCAGTTGCTTGATTATATGAAAATGAATATAAAAGTTGGGAATTTTTTAGAAAAATCCTAATATTTTGGGAAAATTTGTAATAAAGTCCTAAAAAAAATTTGAACAGAAAAGTCCCGACTATTTTACTTTTAGAATAGAAAAACCATAAAACCGGCTAATTTATTCATTTTGGCCCTTTTTGACCTGTTCAGCAAGCCATGGGAGAAAATCGTTAATTTTTGCAAAATAATGGGACTTTTATGTAGATTTCATCAAACTTTGTATATATTGTATAAACGTATTATATGTATTTTTACGAATTTACGTCTAACGACTCAAAAACCATGATGAAATTTTTTTCATTTCTAAACAAGATTCACAGTCATCAGATTGTTCCAAAACCATCACATAACAACAATGTCAAATTATCAAAGTAAAAATATCAAAAATTGCATAAAACAGTGAGGGGAGAATGTTGTGCCATCACGTCGGCCCTAGCCCTTAGTACCGGAAGTACCTGAAACAAAAATATAAACTGTAAGCGAAAGCTTAGTGAGTTTCCCCAAGTGTCACATACCATACATAAATAATTTAGTGATATGGTCCAAATCATAGTCTTACAAGTAATTCCTGCTGAGGGCCAAATCTTGGTCTTCCATATAGGTGTCATGGGCCAGATCCTGGTCTTTCATACAGATGCTAGGGGCCACATCCTGGTCTTTCATACCATTACCTGGGGCCAAATCCTGGTCTTTCATACACATACCATAGAGATAGCTAACATCCTATGTCACAAATAATGGGTTGGCATTGGTGCCTTTGAACCATGGGTATAGTGAGAGAACTCACCTCAGTCTGTTGATAAATAATTAGACGCTCGGTTACAGAACCGAAAGATCCCACACTAATCACAAAAAATTAACCTTAATAAAAAAATAGGTTATATAAACCATAACCATGGGTCTAAAATCCCAAACCCAAACTCCTAAGATAAAAGGTCATTTTACCCTTCCCATAATGGGCCTAACCAAACTTGGCCCAATAACACAATAATGTCCCCCAAGACCCAAAAAGGCCCAACTCATACAACTTAAGGCCCACTAACAGAAACCTGAGGACCACTCATACTATAAATAATCCAATGCCCAAAACCTAACTAAGGCCCAAAAGTCCAAAGGCCAACCCAATTCCAAAAGCCCACAAAGAGCCACTGCGAGGCGTATGCTCGACGTACGCAATGTGCGCTCTACGTACTTGACCACCAGTACACGCAACATACCACATGGTACGCCTAGCGTACTGGGTTGCTTGCCACCCTAGGCTATTTAGTGCTTAAAGCATTTAGCCATATGGTCCAACTTTCAGATTTCGTCCAGTTTAGGGTTCTAATATTTAAAGTTGGCAACTTTAACCCTTAACATGTCTTAATGGAACCCAACATCCATTTATGTCCAACAATACTCATAATAAGAACTCAAACTCTTGCCCGGACTAATAACAACCATCTAGATGACATTTTTATGCATCAAGAACAACAAAGAGGCTAAGATCTAACATATCTAACTCCTTGAGAGGCCCAAACTCACAAGGAGAACCTATGGGACCAAATAAAGCTCACAAACAAGCCCTAATCTCTAACTATCAAAATTAATCATCAAGGTAGGAACTTTATACCTTCTCTAGCTCATAAAGTTAATGAAGAATCTGGATCTAAAAGCTCAAACTCAACAAATGCTTGGTCTCCAAGCTCCTTCTTCTTGAATACATACAAAAATTCCCCAAAATTACTTTCAAAGCTCAAGAACACTCAAAGTATAAATTAGGGTTTCAATGGGATGCAAATGAACAATCAAGGCTGATGAGGGTAGAGGTCTAAATGCTATAATGATTGTTAAATAGGTTTAAACCCTAAAAACTAGGGTTTGACCCAGGCAGATGTATGCCCTATGTAGGCCCAACATACGTGGTTAAACCCCCTGCGACAAAGCGATCTCGTATGCTAAGCATACCAAACGCACGCCCAACATACGAGGAACCAAATTTGCCAAAATTCTCAAATTTAAGGTACCAAAGAAGCAGTATGGAATCGAATGTTACAAATCTCCCCCACTTGAATAAGACTTCATCCTCGAAGTCCACTGGTGCAAACAATTTTGGGTAGTGCTCCCCCATCTTGCCCTCCAAATCCCACGTCCACTTAGAGCCTTTTCGGTGTCGCCATTGCACCTTTACCAGATTCACCACCTTATTATGTAGAGTCTTATTTTTCCTGTCAAGAATCGCAATCGGCCTCTCCACATAATTCATGCGCTCATCCACCTAAATATCATCCAACGAAATCACAGTTGAAACATCAGCTACACACTTCCGCAACTGAGACACGTGGAAAGTTTTATGGATCTGACTGATCTCATCTGGAAAATCCAGTCAGTATGCAACCCTGCCCACCTAGGAAGTAATCTTGAAAGGACCAATAAATCGAGGGCCCAATTTGCCTGGCCTCTAAAACCGGATGACACCTTTCCAAGGTGACACCTTCAGCAACACCAAGTCCTCTACCTGAAAATCGAGGTTCGAACGTCACCAATCAGCATAACTCTTATGTCGGTTATGCACGACCTGCAACCTGTCGCACACCTGCTGAATTAACTTTGTGGTCCTAAGAACCACCTCGGTGCTTCCCATGACCCGATGGCCAACCTTTCCCCAACAAACTAGGGTATGCATCTCCTCCCATACAACATCTCAAATGGTGGTCGATCAATACTAGCATGATAATTGTTTTTGTAAGAGAACTCGGCCAGTGGAAGATAAGTATCCCAACTCCCTCCAAAATCCAACACACAAGCCCAAAGCATATCCTCGATCATCTAGATCGTCTGCTTTCTCTGACCATCAGTCTGAGGGTGGTATGTTGTAATAAAATGCAACTGAGTACCCAACTCCTCATGGAACTTCCTCTAAAACATGGAGGTGAAACGAAGATCCCAGTCCGAGACCACCAAAATTGGCACCCCGTGCCAAACTACCACCTCCCGGATATAAATATCAGCTAGCTTCTCTGCGGATATGCTCTTGGCAATCGATATGAAATGCGCACTCTTGGTTAGTCTGTCCACAATGAACTAGATAGAATCATCACCACATGCCAACCTCAACAATTTTGTGATGAAATCCATAGTGATCTCCTCCCACTTCTACATGGGAATGGGTAAAGGCTGCATCTTGCCATGGGGTCTCTGATGCTTGGCCTTGACTTTCTTGCAAGTCAGGCATCACTCAAGAAAGCAAGCTATTTCCCTCTTCATACAGGCCAACAATAATTCAACCTCAAATCCCTGTACATCTTTGTGGCCCTCAGATGGATAGAAAATTTTGACTTATGCGCCTCCTCAAGAACCGTCTGTCTCACCCCACCTGATACTGGACCCAAACTCCACCAATTGTGTCAACAATCCTCGGTTGTCCCTGAAAAATAAGGAAATATGTCCCCTGATCCACACAGCCTTCTATATTTCCTTTTTCAAACCCTCAATCTGAGCTTCCTTGATCAAATCCAACAAAGGCAAGGTGACAATCATCCTCAAGAAAACATCTCTGATAGAAGAGCTCACCGCCTTGCGGCTCAAAGCATCAGTCACCATATTGGCCTTCACAGGGTGGTACATGATCTCGCAATCATAATCCTTTACCACATCTAACATTCTCCACTACCTCATATTCAAATTTTTCTGGTCCATCAAATACCTCAAACTTTTGTGGTCGGTATAGATAGTACAACGGACCCATACAGATAGTGCCTCTAGATCTTGAGGAGAAAAACCAAGGCCCCCAATTCCAAATAATGAGTAGGGTAGTTCGCCTCATGATGCTTCAGCTGCCTTGAAGTGTAATCAATCATGTGACCCCTTTGCATAAGAACAACTCCCAAAACTGAAATAGATGTGTCGCAGTAAACTACAAAATCATCCAAAAGCCAACTGTTGATCAGGCCCCCAACGAAATGTCACACTCTTTTGTGTCAAATGGGTCAATGGTACAAAAATCTTGGATAAATCTATGATAATACCCTGCGAGACCTAATAAACTCTAAATCTCAGATACGGTCATCGGAACCTCCCAACGCATCATAGCCTTGATCTTGGCTGGGTCAACTAAGATCCCCTTTTGGTTGATGACATGCCCCAGAAACTGCACCTCATGCAACCAAAACTCACATTTGGAGAATTTGGCATAAAGCCTCTCCCTCCTCAGGGTCTCCAACACCTCTCGCAAATGCTACCCATGCTGCTCCCTGGCCTTGGAGTATACCACAATATCATCAATGAATACAATTACAGACCGATCCAACATCATCCTGCAGACTCGGTTCATGAGGTCCATGTATGTTGTCAGTGCATTGGTAACCCCGAATGGCATCACCACGAAATCGTAATGACCATAACGAGTCTTGAAGGTTGTCTTCTATACATCCTCATCCCTAACCCTCATCTGATGGTACCCTGATTGCAAATAAATCTTGAAAAACCAAGATGCACCCTGAAGTTGATCAAACGAATTGTCAATCCTCGGGAGGGGTTAACGGTTCTTCACCGTTAACTTATTCAACTCCTAGTAGTCAATGCATATCCTATCTGAACCGTTTTTCTTCTTTATAAATACGTTAGGTGCTCCCCATGTAGCAGCTCCTGTAGTTGTGTAGACAACTCTTGCATCTCAGATGGTGTCAGGCGATATGGCGCCTTGGTTATCAGAGCTGCACCAGGTACCAAATCAATATGAAACTCAACCTGCCTCTCAGGAGGCACTCCAGGCAAATCATCGGGGAAAACATCAGGAAAATCCTGAACAATGGGTACCCTCTCAACTTCGTCGTTTCCTCAACCCAGATGTCAGAAACATAAGCTAAGAACCCAGAACAACCCTGCTGCAGATATCTCTTGTCCCTCGCAGCTGAACAAAGAGTTAGCCCATGTGAAGCTCTTTCGCCAGTGATAATCAGTTCTCCCCCACTTGGGGTTCAAAATCTCACCATTGCAATCAATCACGGCCCCATTGGGTCCCAACCAATCCATCCCGATGATAAACTTCAATCCCCTCAATGGAATCGACACCAAATCAATAGATAACCTCTCGTTAAACATGTTCAAGACATACCAATGGAAAACCCTCGAAGCACTCATGGTACGGTCATCTGTAATCTCCACCTCTAGAGGGGAATCTAAAGTCCCTGGAGCGTCTCGAAACTTCTTGGTGAGTGTAAGAGATTCAAAGGATCTTGTAGCCCCCGAATCAAACAGAACACGAGCAAACAAACCATTGACCAAAAAGGTCTCTATACAAGATCATAGTAAACATAAGCATAAACAAGGAAAGCGATAAAAGATAGGGTTAAAACATATACCAGTAACTACATCTGACGCTACACGGGCCTCATCGGTGCTCAGCAAAAAAGCCCTGCTCTTCACCACAGGAGCCTCTGTCTTGCCCTGGCGGTCGTCTGTAATCCTCAAGGTGGCTAGAGCAAGTGCCACCACCGCTCTCCTAGACAATATCAGACAATCGGCCTTTTATGGCCGGTCTAATTGCAGTGAAAGCAAATCAGAGCCCTATTGGGGTAATCCTTGCTCACGTGGCCCGACTAGCCACAGTTAAAGCATCATGAACCTGCTGATCGACAAGCTCCACTGTGCAACATGTTGCACTTGGCGCAATGGCCCTAGCCCTTCTTCTCTATGGTATGGGTATCAAAGGTCTTGGGTCTCTTAGCCTAATCCATAGCTATTTGAACCTGCTCTGGCTTCCGCTTTGTCCGGAGCTCGAACTCAATCTCCCGCTTGCGGGCCTTCTCAATCATATCATTCAAGTTCTTGCCCCCAAAAAGCTCATGAACTCGCTGATATCATCCCTCAGCATATCATGATATCCCGTCTTCCTCATCTCCTCATTTGCAATGTACTGCGGGACCAACAATGCTCTTTCCATGAACTTGGCGATAATCTCCGCCACAGTCTCTGTTGTATGGAAAAGGTCTTGGAACTCCGTCGCTAGCTACTACACCTCGATAGTTGGTGCAGACTCCCTCTGAAACCTCTGAACAAAGTCCTCCCATTTAATCACAACCACTGTTTCCATCCTTATAACTCAAGTAACCTCCTCCCACCAATCCTAGGCTCTGTTCCTTAGCAGGCAAGACGCGAATCTCACATTTACCCTCTCAGGGCAAAAGCTCGTTCGCTGAGCATTCTCCATGTCAACGATCCAGCGACGGCTAGCGATGGGGTCCTTAAATCCAATGAACTCTGGAGCTCTATAATCCTTGAAGTCCCTGAATGAGGTAGCTCAAGCCCCAATCTGACCCGCAACAATCCCGAATCGAAAAGACCCGAGCCTCTCATCCATCAAATCTATTATCCCTTCCTTGATGGTACCGAACAGTACAGGGATAGCATCCAAAATACCATGAGTAACCTCAACTTATATGAACTTGCGCATCCTCTCATCAATTTCTTCAACACTTGAACCAAAGCCCGAACCAGAACCTAAACCTGAACCTCTACGAGTAGTCCTCATCATCCTTAAATTGAAAAACCACATAAATACAATCAACAAAATACTTAAGGCAGCTCCTCTACACAGGTCTTCTTAGAGTTTCCAGGTTTGCAGTTGTCTCGGGTACAGGTCCTGTGTTTCTAGTAGTACGGACCCAATACTACCTTCCACACCTACTTGTACCTTCCTCAAGGTCAATGCTGATCCCTCTAAGTTACCTCACTACAACCAAAAACAAACCTATGCTACACAACATACATATTCCAGACTCTCCTAGGAACTCTCAACTCTCACCACTCACAATACCAAGAACCTCAATCAACATCTTTGGTTGCCTTATGCATGCAAGTTGTACACAAAATAGGATCATATATAATGTCAAATGAAGATTATACCCTAAGTCCACAACCAAACAAGGAACATGAAATGAGGCTAAATCGATCATTTTATGGCTATACAATCCTAATCATATACAACTTTGAAAGCATACACTTAGCAAATAACCGAGTCGAAATCAATTACAAGTAATACATGGCATCAAGTTCTATTGAGCTATAAGGCATCACACAAATCATGCAATTCTATCATATGATTCCTAAAGGTATCCTTAGCCCTAATCTAGCATGCAATTCACATATAAATCATACTAATCATAATACATAATCATGGGTAGCTTAGGAAACACTTACTTAAGCCCGGTTGATTGCCACTTCACACTCCCCTTTTTACTTACAAATAATTTTTTTTAAATTTCAATTTCTCTTTCTTTTGAAAAGATTATCAATTCCTCAGTTTGAGTTCTAGAACACCCGAGAGTGTGCCCGAATCCCTCAAACCAAGCATCTGATACCAACTTGTAACGACCCAAAAACCATGATATAATTTTTTCATTTTTAAACAAGAGTTACAGTCATAAAACTGTTCCAAAACCATCACATAACAACAATGTGAAATTTTTAAAGTAACAATATCAAAAAGTGCAGAAAACATTGAGGGGAGAATGTTGTTCCATCATGTCGGGCCTTACCCGTTAATACCGGAAGTACCTGGAACCAAAAATATAAATTGTAAGCAAAACCTTAGTGAGTTTCCCCAAGTACCACATACCATACATAAATAAGTTAGTGTTATGGGCCAAATCATAGTCTTACAAGTAATTCCTGCCGAGGGCCAAATCCTGGTCTTCCATATAGGTGTCAGGGGCCAGATCCTGGTCCTTCATACAGATGCTAGGGGCCACATCCTGGTCTTTCATACAATTACCAAGGGCTAAATCCTAGTCTTTCATACACATACCATAGAGATAGCTAACATCCTATATCATAAATAATGGTTCGGCATTGGTGCCTTCGACCCATCGGTACAGTGAGAGAACTCACCTTAGTTCGCTGATAAATAACTAGATGCTCAGCTATAGAACCGGAAGATCCCACACTAAACACAAATAAATAACCCTAATCAAAAATTAGGTTATAAACCATAACCATAGGTCTAAAATCCCAAACCCAATCTCCTTGGATAAAAGACCATTTTACCCTTCCCATAATGGGCCTAACCAAACTTGTCCCAATAACACAATAATGGCCCCTAAGGCCCATAAAGGCCCAACTCATACAACTTAAGGCCCACTAACAGAAACCTGAGGCCCACTCATACTTTAAACATTCCAAAGCCCAACCAAAGTCCAAAAGCCTACAAAGAGCCACTGCGAGGCGTATGCTCGGCATACTTGACCGGCAGTATACGCAACGTACTAGGATGCTTGCCACCCTAGGCCATTTAGTTCTTAATCCATTCAGCCATAAGGTCTAACTTTCAGTTCTTGTCCATTTTAGGGTTCTAATACATAAAGTTGGCAACTTTAACCCTTAACGTGTCTTAATGGAACCCAACATCCATTTTTGTCCAACAATACTCATAATAAGAACTCAAACTCTTGCATGGACCAATAACAACCATCAAGATGACATTTTTATGAATAAAGAACAACAAAGAGGCTAAGATCTATCATATCCAACGCCTGGAGTTACCGAAACTCACAAGAAGAACCCATTGGACCAAATAAAGCTCACAAACAAGCCCTAATCTCTAACTATCAAAATGAATTATCAAGGTAGGCACTTTACACCTTCTCTAGCTCATAAAGTTGATGAAGACTCTGGATCTAAAAGCTCAACCTCAACAAATGCTTGGTTTCCAAGCTCTTTCTTCTTGAATACACACAAAAATACCCCAAAATTACTTTCAAAGCTCAAGAATAATTAAAGGATGAATTAGGGTTTCAATGGGACGAAAATGAACAATGGAGGCTGATGAGGGTAGAGATCCAAAGACTATAATGATGTTTAAATAGGGTTCAAACTTAAAAAATTAGGGTGTGACCCAAGCAGACGTATGCCCCGCGTACACCATGTACGCCCAACGTACGTGGTTAAACTCCCTGTGACCAAAGAGATCTTGTACGCTAAGCGTACCAAACGTACGCCCATCGTACGAGGGACCAAATTTGTCAAAATTCTCTAACTTAAGGGACCAAAGAAGTAGTACCTGGAATCGAATGTTACATTACGTATTTTTTAAGTTTTTATATGTATATTTTTACATATTTTTATGTATTTTATATGTATAAATGTATTTTTTACATATGTATATGTATGTTAAGTATTATATATTTTTTATGTATTTTTATGTGTTATTTTTTATGTATTACATATTTATATGTATTTGTTAAGTTTTTTATATAGATGTTTATGTATTTTTATTTATTTTAAATATTTAAATATATTTTTTACGTGCTTATATGTATTTTTAAGTATTTTATGTATTTTTATGTGTTATTTTTATGTATTACATATTAATTTGTAATTTTATGTATTTATGTACTTTTTAAAAACAATTATATAGATATTTATGTATTTTCAATCTATAAACATATTTTTTACGTATTTATATGTATTTGTAAGCATTTTATATATTTTATGTGTTATATTTTATGTATTACGTATTTATATGTATTTATATGCACTTTTGTATTTTTTTTAGGTTTTTTATATAGATGTTTATGTATTTTAAATGTATAAATGTATTTGTTACGTATTTATATGTATTTTAAAGTATTTTACATTTTTTTATGTACGTGTTTTTTATGTATTACGTAGTTATATTTATTTTTACGTATTTATGTATTTTTTTTAAAGTGTTTTATATAGGTGTTGTATTTTAAATGTATAACCGTATTATTTTTATGTATTTATGTATTTTTTATTTCAAGTCTCTTCCCCATTTCATCCAATTCTCACAACTTCTTAGAATATGTGTAGATAGTTTCCTATATATCCATATAATTTAAGTTTTTTTCATTCGTTTATTTTGAAATTAAACATCGAATTAAAAAAACAAAATAATAATTTATAAGTTTTCGAATTAAACATTGAAAAGCTTTTCGCTTATAAGTTTTCGTATGTGCAGAAATTATTATTTTGTTTTTTAGTTTTATGTTTAATGTCAAATAAGTGAATGAGAAAAGCTTAGAATCCTACTTAATAAATGAAAATACTTTTGTCACTTGTCTTCGTCTTATTCAATATGCCACAAAGCATTTTTTTATTTTTACATTTTTCTTTAATTCCATTTGGCAATTTGTCATATTTTTCCTTTTTCTTAATATTACAATTTTTTGGACTAATAACTCTTTAATTGGTAACGGATGATAACATAGGTTATATATGTAAAGGTATTGAATGTTTTATAATCTCAACATAATACTTTTACATACATATATTTCCTTCTTTTTAAAATCCATTATTCTTTTGTCTATTTTCGATTTCACAACTATCCTTTCATACGTTTTCCATAATTATATGATTTCAAATCAAAAGAAATCATCGATCTTTGTATTTTGGTATTGTTATCCTTGCTAAAATAAATTTTCAAAATTATGTATAAAGACGATTTCATCTTATGTTATTGTTACTTCCGGTGTTCAATTTGTTAACAAAGAGACTTCAAACGTTTACCTTGCATCATAACCGAATGCGCCACATCTACATAAGGTTAGCAAATAATTTTGATTTAATGATGGACTTTACTTGCAAAGCATATGTTTATGGTTTATTTGTTCATTTATGTTATAATCTTATATGTTCCCTTCTTTGGTCGAATTCTCATGTAATTCTAACGTTCAAATTCTTGCTTATCTTAGAATGCATATATGGTGTTCGATTAAATTCCTCAAACAAATACATTAACAATGTCAATTAAAATATTTGATTTCGTTATATTTGGGTTGATATGTCCTATTTGCAGAAACAATTTTATTGTTTCTGATAATCAAAATTATAGCACAAATACATGACAAATTTGTCCCTGCCATTAAGTCAAATAAAAATAAATCACCATATATGTTGTGTTGCTGAATTGCGGTTAAAGTATATTTACTATAAGAGTTCTAAATAAGAATAAGAGTTCTAAATCAGAAATAAGCCCAGTTATATATTGAAGTGTATTTAGGATTCTCATGGAACTGATAAGCATGGTAGAAAAGTAATAGTTTTTCATCAATTAAAATTTCCTTTTTATGCTATCTAGATAACAGATTTATATAAAATATTATGGCACTTAGGAAAGGCAAATAAATAACAAACAAGGACAAATTTGTATAAAGGTTAGGACCACATGCCTACGATGGTATCTCCGTAATATAAAATATAATTTTGATTTCAAGGGCATTTATGTCATGATTTACAGAAATGTAATTTTTTTCTGTTTTTTGTTATATGTTGTCTCCTTTGGATTTACTTTAATGACTTAGACATGAAAATGAGATGAACCAATTTGTTTTATTTGGTGATTGGTCAATAATAAACATTACTATAAATTTATACATATGCAAAAAATTTTGAATTTTTAGTCACACATCTCCAATGATAATATTTAAAAGGTTCATTGGAACAGTAAAAAACACTAACTCTAATATAAATTTATAAAAGAGTGTTCAAATGTCTAAAATACATCTCATAAACCAATTGTGTTCACATTTTGTCATTACTGGAGGGTATAATGGTAATTTATGGGTTGAAACTTTGGTAGAAAGGGAAATGTTACAATTTATATGAATTGGAAAAACAATTTTTATAGAAATACAATTTTTTTTGCTTTTTACATAAATACAATTTTTTTGTTGTGATTAGTTGACCAATCGCCAAGTAAAAAAATGTTCATCTCATGTTTATGTCTAAGTCATTCCGTAATATAAAGTAAAACAAATTGGTTCATCTCATGTTTCTTTATCAACCCATCTGACAAACTTTTTCAAAATTTATGTAAAACATGACAGAAAAGCTCATGTAATGTACTACAAATATGTACATTTTTAGAATTTATTTTGTTTATATTTCATATTCATTGAGGGATTACACAAAGAAATCATTGATCTGAACCGGCTTACATCAAAAACATATAAAATAAAGGGAAATTAGATATGATGTACGCTTAAACAGGACCATTGTTAGTTGTTAATATTACTAAATACCAAATTTTCTTTTTTGCATTACATACTACTATTTACTAACCGTTACCTTTAAATTAATATTACTATATTTGTGCACAGGTTTATGGATTCCACCAAGATTAACATGCTTAGTGACTTATCTGTCTAAGGAAACAAACATTCCAGAATAACCATCAATAAATCCATTGGAAAAAGGACTGACACTCAGAATGTGAGATTTTATACGTATATTTATTATTTTTGTGAGAATATGTTTTTTATTTTTCTTAATTTCTATAGAGGACGAGAACTTTTGGTTATTTTATGGGGATGGTAGTCTGACGAAATTGTTGCATATGTTTCTAAGCACCAGAGCAATTTTGTATTGCTTATTCAACTGTCTAAGTTGAATCTTATCCTAGGTACATATTTATTAAATTATTAATTTGTAATATTTTTATTATTAACATAATTAAGATATGAAATTATATTGATGCAACAAATTATTCAATTTTCATTTCAGAACGTTCATACGTCAATAACACTTACTTAGCTACAAAACTTTTTATTGAAGACAACATTGAAGAAATAACCTCTTTCAAAAAAAGGTTACATGAAAATTGGTTTGATTTGGGACTATAAGTTTTTTTCATTATTATTAATCTTGATTTAATAGTTTTTAAGTTATCTGACAAATATTTAAAAATTTCACTCAAACTTAGTATCAACTTGTTGGGTAGCGTAGGAATTATTTTGTATTGCGTCATTGGGCTCGGTTTATAGTCCAGTTTTGCACTCCGGTTTGGGCCTGTCCAACCGTGAGCTTGTAGGGTTTACTATATAATAATGTGCTTGCATGCATATTAGGTTAACGTTTTGATAGATCGATTGATAGCTGACAGAATACTTTCTTTCATCGTTCCTATAAACCTTTTAATCCTCTACAGTTGTAGTTCTTCATCGAGCTCTTCTGAGGATTGTTTATAATCATTCGACATTGTTCGATCCATTCTTGAGTTGTTTACTGTTTTCGTGTTCTTGTTGTTTGCTCTTTATTTTACCTGTTTAAGATCTAATCGATCTTCAAGTTAGTTTTTCTTAACTTATCAATTGGTATCAGAGCGGGAGGCTGTGTAATCGATACACTTCTTTTCTGTGAACAAGGTTTCGATTAGGGTTATTCCGCAATTACTGATATTTATTGAGCCGTCATCTCATTATTGACGTATCTCGATATTTATTGTTTTACCCTAATTTGATTTATTACAAGTCTGATCTTTGAACAGGTTATTCGATCATTATGGACGAGTCGCAATCCAATCCTATTAATATTCCGAACAGCATTGGATCAACAACGAAGATTCCCATCCTGTACACCCATGATTATGAAGTCTGGGCGCATCATTTTGAAGATTATGTTATAGGATCTGAGGATAATGGATACCTCATCTGGGAAGCTATCATTAATGGACCTTTTTCTCATTCAGCAATTTCAAGGATTATTAAAACTCAAAAGGAGTATAATGATCTTCTGAAAGACGTTAAAGATATTGCGCAAGATGAAAAAGATAAATTTCAGTGCAATATCAAAGCGTTAAGATTGATCAGATTCGCCCTTCAGTCCGACACTTTCAGGCTGGTGAGTTCATGCACGACGGAAAAAGAGATATGGGACAGGTTACGTGAACTATACTCTACAGACGAAGATCTAGAACACTCCATTCAAACCTTACTCTTGTCTGAGTTTGGTGAATTCAAGCAAGGAGCCGAAGAAACTGTGACCCAAACGTTCAATCGCTTCAATCATCTTCTTAGCAAGATGATCAAACATGACATCGAAAGAAAGCTTATTGAGCAGAAGGTTACATTTTTGAACGGTCTCAGATTCGAGTGGAGAGCAGTTGTGTCCACAGTTAAAGCCCACGAGCAATTTAAATCATATTCCTTGGCGAAACTGGTGGGCATTCTCAAATCTCAGGAGAAGATTGTGTTGCAGGAGAAGAATGTGGTTACAAGCCTAGGTTCGTTAGCCCTCCTGTCCAAAAGTAAAGCTATGATGGAAGACGAAGACCTCAACTTGGAAGATTATGACCTCACGTCTGAGGATTATGCTATGATGGTGTCTAACCCCAAGAGGTTTATCAAGAAGAGATTTCCCTCCAACAAAAACCGAAACTGGCAGGGGAGTTATAGTTCTGAAAAGGTTAAAGATGAACCGAAGGTTGAAGAGTCTAAGAAGGAACCGAAGGCAGAAGGTGATTCTAGAGTAAGCTATTACTATTGTGGTGGAAGGAACCACTATGCAAAGGATTGTGTCCTTAAAAAGATGGATGAAAAGGATGAGGAAAAGGATGAGGAAGCTTTGCTGTAGAAAAAGCTTGATGAGATAAGGAAGAAGAAATCTACCGCTAACCCTTCTATGAACGCTCTAATTGTGCAGGGTTCGGTTGCTGATGACGAGTTCGGTGGCATGGAGGTTTGGTCAACCGACTCTGAAGATGATGAAGTGAGGAAGTCTTCTCATGGAAAGGCTTGTGTGGCTAAAGAAGAAAGCAGTGGAGGGAGGTGCTTGATGGTGTCCGACGTATCTCAGATGAGGGGATACAACACTGATGGTGGGAGTAATGAACCGAAGGAGCAACAGGATATGTGCTTTACAGCTAAGCCACTCAGCGTGCAGTTCAACGAACTTGACGAACTGATCAAGAAGGTACAATCCATCTTTGTCTCATTTAAAGTCCCACAAAGCTCATATGAAAAAGAACTAAAAAGTGTTAATTCAAGAATCTCTCATCTAGATAGTAGTTTAACTCAAACTCGAGTCACCAATTCTAACCTAACTGACCAATTAAGCAGGGTATCTTCGAAGAGTGAGGAACGGCGCATGTGGATCGAACTAAAGGAGTCGGAATTAATCAAAACAAAAGATGAAAACATTTATTTACAGAGAGACAATTTAAAGTTGTTGAAACAGCGAAATGTTTTTTGTTTAATTGCCAAACGTCTTTACACTAATATTACTCAGCTTCATTTGGATTGTGAAATAGGACAAAAGATTCATCGCATGATTTTACCCTTCCTTGAATTTAAGGAGGATGAAGTTGATGCTGAAGCGTATAATTGTGAGAGTGTTATTTCATCTGAGGACGCTAATCCGACGTACATGTATGGACTGGACAAAATAGAATCTTTCATCAAATCCAAGGACCATAAGGACATGCTTAAAAACCTTTTGGATGAAAATGATAAACTGAAATTGAGAACCGAAACCATACAAAAATTTGATTCTTTAAACGCCAACTTGAGCTCAGAAAATAAAATTGATGTTGAAAATGCATCTGAGCTTAATGAGGATGATAATATGAGTGAAATTTCTGTAGAGGACACGGTTGACTGCTCAGAATTTGTAAAAAGCGAACCCGAAAACCACAAGAATATAATTTCAGAAAATTCAGTAGAGTTCGCTCGTTTGTCCCAAAAAAAGTCCCCGATTCTTGCAGAGAAGGCCGTAGTATATCAAAATGTTAGAACCACTCCAAATCAGGTATACAAGGTCACAGGCGTAACCGAACATCAGACTGCTGAACTCATAGCTATTGTAAACGAAGACAATGCTGATGGCTGCGATGAGTTCTTCTGGTCAGCTCCAATCGATAATGCTGATGAAACAGTAGGTTTGTCTGAAAGGACCTCATGGAAAAGCAAAGGGAGATACGTACCAGAACCATTGAATAAACCTGATAACTTCGATGTGCCAAGCACAAGCGGTACGAAAGACATTCCTCAAGAAAAAGGAATTCCAGCAAAAGAAGTCACAACTTCAAGTGAAACTTCCTCAATTCAGAGTGAACCAGCCATAGAAAAACCGAAACCAAAAGCTAATATCCATCATCAACCGAAGCAGATGAGAAATCAGAAACGTCAAAGGAATCAGAGATACAGGAAGAATCTCTCTGAAAGAAAACAGTTCTGGCAATCCCAGAATGCTTATTTCTCTCATCAAAAAAGAACCTAAAGTTTGAGAAAAATCCTATCGAATCGCAAGAGAGACACAATAACCGAAAGCAGAGGTTCGGTTCGGAGAAAAACATCAACCAAAAGCAGAGGTTCGGTTCGGAGAAAACATCAACCGAAAGCAGAGGTTCGGTTCGGAGAAAAACATCAACCGAAAGCAGAGGTTCGGTTCAGAAAATGATTTCAACCGAAAGCAGAAGTTCGGTTCAGAGAACTACACCAACCGAAAGCAAAGGTTCGGTTCAGAAATCAAAAGAGATCAAAGCTCTAAGGTCAGTCCCACCAATGATCAAAAGCAAAAGGGTCACCTAGAGTCTCCAGCCAAGAAGTCATCTCAATCTAATCTCTCTCATTCTATCTCATCTAATTCTGCTAATTCTTCCAACTCTTCTTCACCTCGTTCTAAATCCCATTCTGCTCTTTCTCAAAAATCTCAATCATCAGCAGAACAAAAGGGAAAACAGAAGGTTTCAGCGTATGAACCAGAGTCAAAACCGAAAGAACCAAATCCTAATAAAATTAAAGTTTTTACCATCAAAAGGAAAGATGAAACAACTCTAATTAAACGAACATATCTTGTTGACATCTCTCTTACTATTCCTGTTCCTGTGAAAGGCTCACGAGGACCCAAGAAACTTTGGGTTCCTAAATCTGCTTAATTTTTGCAGGTTATTAGTGACGAGCAGTTTGACGAAGAATGGTACATTGATAGTGGCTGCTCACATCACATGACAGGAAGGAAGGAAGAGCTAAGGGAATACAGGTCTCTTTCAAATGGTGGAAACGTCAAATTTGGAAACAACTCCTTCGGCACCATAAAAGGATATGGAATGATTACTAACGGTGATTTCACGATAAGGAAGGTTGCATACGTGGAAGGGCTACAACACAACCTCATCAGTGTATCTCAGCTTGTTGGAGGTACCGGTCTCAAAGTCTCATTCGATGATGAGGGATCTGAAATAATTGAGAAGAAGACGAAAAGAGTTATTCTCAAATCTGAACGCAAAGGTGAAATGTTTCCTCTAAACCTCAAACCCATCAAAGGAAACCCAGCTATCTGCTTGTTATCAAAAGCGCAATCTGACGAAAGCTGGCTGTGGCACCGAAGGCTCTCTCATCTTAACTTTAAGGACATCAACAAACTTGTCACTGGAGGTCACGTTCGAGGTCTTCCACTACTCAAGTTCGATAGAGACCATCTGTGTGCTGCATGTGAAATGGGGAAGCAGAGTCGTCAAAGTCACCCATCTATAATAAACACTAAAGTTGTTGAACCACTTGAATTACTTCATATTGATTTGTGTGGTCCTTCATCTATCGAAAGCATCGGTGGTAGCAAGTATATTCTTGTTATTGTTGATGACTTTTCGCGTTTTACATGGGTGTTCTTTCTGAAGCTTAAATCTGAAGCGACTCCTAAGCTAAAGGTGTTCATCAAGCAGATTGAAGTACAGCTGAAAAAGGTCGTTCGCAACATCAGAAGTGACAATGGTCTGGAATTCAAAAACAGAGAATTCGAAGAATTCCTGGCGGAAAAGGGAATTAGTCACAACTTCTCAGCTCCCTACACTCCTCAACAAAACGGGATTGTCGAAAGACGAAACCGATCTTTGTGTGAAGCCGCCTGAACCATGCTAAGTTTCGCTTCCTTACCTCTTTATTTTTGGGCTGATGTTATTTCTGCTGCTTGTTTTACACAGAACAGGTCTTATCTCAACAAGCGATTCTCGCTCACTCCTTATGAGATTCTCAACAACCGGAAGCCCAATGTGAAGTTTTTCCATGTGTTCGGTTCTAGGTGTTTCATTTTCAATTCCAAAGAACATCGAAACAAGTTCGATGTCAAAGCCGACGAAGGGATATTTCTGGGATATTCTCTCACTTCTAAGGCGTACAGGGTATTAAACAAGCGTTCAAGGAAAATCGAAGAGACTTACTACGTGACTTTTGATGATAGCTATGTCAAAAAGCTAAAGGCCAATGAAGACACAGCTGGGGAAATCTTTCCTCAAACTGGCCAAGTCACAGTCTCGATCGCTAATCTATTCGAGAAGTTCATGGAGCTCTTTGATGAACCAGAGAAAGCCACTCTATCAGAAGCAGGCGCAGCAGACAACAAGGTAGATCACATGAAGCAAGTTGTTGAAGACGCTGCAAGAAGAATGAATGAAGGAGAATCAAGTTCTGACGAACCTCCATCACATAATACTTCAGTCGAGGGGGAGGATCAACCATCGTCAACTCAGCCGACCTCACAAGTTGAGGGGGAGCCAAGCACTTTGCCAACCGAAAGCACTTCACCAACCGAAAGTGCCACACCATCCGAAGGTGTATCAACGCCTGAAAGCTCCACACCTCAAGAAACCTCTGAAGCTCAAAACATTCCTGAAAGCTCATCTATCGAGGGGGAGCATGCTGATATGTCTTACGACTATGAAAGCCAGTCCGAACCAGAAGAAATGATAAACGCTGAATTAGATCCAACCTTTGATCCAAACTATCCTCCTCTCACCAAATGGACCAGAGATCATCCTATCTCTCAAGTTGTTGGTGATGTATCTGAAAAGGTTCTGACTCGATCACAACTCAAGGCAAAACAGACTTCCTTGTTTTCTAAAGTCGAATTCTGCATGTTTAACTCATTCGTATCAAAAGTTGAACCAAAGACAGTTAATACTACTCTTGATCACTCCGATTGGGTTCAAGCCATGCAAGATGAACTGAACGAATTCGAGAGGAACAAAGTCTGGCGTCTTATTCCAACTCCTCCAGATGCCTCGGTTGTTGGTCTTAAATGGGTCTTTAGGAACAAAATGGACAAGGAAGGAAACATAATTCGAAACAAAGCTCGTCTGGTCATGAAGGGATATTGTCAGGAGGAAGGGATTGATTATGAAGAGACATTCGCTCCTGTATGGAGTCTGTAAGAATATTTCTAGCCTATGCTGCCCACAAAAACTTTGAGGTTTACCAAATGGACGTCAAGTGTGCATTTCTCAATGGTGAACTCGAAGAAACTGTGTATGTGGAGCAACCTCCTGGCTTCGTAAATGAAAGGTATCCTAATCATTGTTATATCTTGGATAAAGTCGTGTATGGACTGAAACAAGCTCCGAGAGCCTGGTATGAAACGCTGACTAAATTCTTAAAGATGTCCAAATTCAAACAAGGTTCGGTTGACCCAACCTTCTTTCGCAAGAAGGAAGGTAACCACCTTATGATCGTTCAAATTTATGTCGATGATATCATCTTTGGCTCAACGAATCCTAGCCTAACAACTGAATTCAGAAAGCTGATGGAGACTAAATTTGAAATGAGCTCAATGGGTCCTATTAACTTTTTCCTTGGTTTAAATATTAGACAGGGACCCGAAGGCATCTTTATCAATCAGGAAGCTTACACGAAGACTCTCCTAGCAAAGTTTGGCATGATGGGAGACTCCAAAGTCAAAGTTCCAATGGCGTTCGGCACCAAGCTCACCCCATCCCTGGACAAACCGGCTGTTGATATTATGCTTTATCGACAGATGATAGGCTCACTAATGTATCTCACTGCTAGCAGGCCTGACATAATGTTTTCTGTTTGTTACTGTGCTCAATTTCAGGCAAATCCACGCGAACCTCACATGCTTGCAGTGAAAAACATTCTACGCTATCTCAAGCGAACCACCTCTTTAGGTCTATGGTATCCTTCCAACTCAGGCTTCTTCGTTCAAGCCTATTCAGATGCGGACCTTGGAGGTTGTGGACTCGACAGAAAAAGCACAACTGGTGGCTGCCAATTCCTTGACGGGAAGTTGGTTAGCTGGCAGTCAAAGAAACAAACGTGCGTGTCTTTGTCCACTGCAGAAGCTGAATACATTGCAGCTGCATCCTGCACCTCTCAAGTGATTTGGATCCAGAGTCAACTCAGAGACTATGGACTCAATATGAAAAAGATCCCACTATATTGCGACTCTGAAAGTGCAATTAGGATCTGTCATAACCCAGTGCAACACTCCAAAACCAAACACATAGCACTGAGGTATCACTTCATCAAAGATCATGTGGAAGATGGAAACATTGAAGTACACTTTGTTAGAACCACTGATCAACTGGCTGATGTCTTTACCAAAGCTCTTCCTGAAGCCTCATTCAACAAAATTCTACAAGGGCTAGGTATGATGGAATCAGAATCAGTACCACAAACTACCTCTCGATCTCAAACGTAAGAAGCGAAATTAACCGAACGTTCGGGTTCGGTTGCATCATCTGCACTCGCTCATCATTTCAAAATTAGTTTTCTTGGTTGTAAATTTCTTGTACAAAGTTGTTTATCTATTCGTCTAAAGTATTACCTACTTGAATGTCAAAATTCCTTGGTTTCTAAAAAAAAATTTCAAAACCGTAACCTACCGAAGGTTCGGGTTCGGTTTTCCAAAATTTTTCAAAACCGAAACCTACCAAAGGTTCGGGTTCGGTTTCCAAAATTTTTCAAAACCGAAACAAACCGAACGCTCGGGTTCGGTTTTCCAAAAATTTTCAAAACCGAAACCAACCGAACGTTCGGGTTCGGTTTTTCAAAATTTTTCAAAACCGAAACCAACCGAACGCTCGGGTTCGGTTTTTCAGAATTTTTCTCAACTGAAACCAACCGGACGCTCGGGTTCGGTTCCAAATTTTTCCAAAGTTTTTTTTAACTCTTTTTAATTTCTTTCTGAGTCTTATTTTTTTTACTTTTTTATTTTTAATTTTTTTTATATATTCAAAAACTCCAAAAATATTTTTTTATTTACTTTTTGTCTTTAATTTTTATATGTGTGTTCGTTCGATTATGGGGATATTTTTAATGAACTAGTTAAGTGTCCCTAGAAGCATGCTGCTGTATGTGACCAAAGTCTCATCAGATTCTGAATAAAAGCCTTAATGACTTGGTATACACAAACATTGTCTTCCCAATTAGGCTGTCACTTTTATTCTAATCAAGAGCTACCTAACTCTCTTCTCACATGAGATAAGAGTTTTCTGCTTGGTCCTTCGTTTATAGCAGAGGTAATTTTCTTTCTTACACCATCTCCATTACTTTTCTCCATTACATTCGTTTCATCAATGTAACCCTTGAGACTCTCAGAAGTTACCACTGAGGTTTATGGTTACACAAAAACTGTGTTTATGATCTTAGTTTCGTGCCACTACGAGCTGAGTGAAACCCAAAATTCAATACCAAATTTGAATTGACGGTGAACAATTAATTTGATCAAGTTTTCACTAATGAATTGACGGTCGTATCCTCATGAAATCTCAAGTTTTTCTTTTGTGTGATTCCTATGAAATTGTTACACACCATAACATTTCTTCCCTCGGGATCCAGTTTTAATTTTTTTTTTTTGTTGAGATTTCTATTTACCAGTCACTTTAACATTATTTCATGCCTACTTGTTCAATAGACTACACCGGTCTCACAAGTACTTTGTTCACTTTCTATCTTATTTCAAGATTAGAACTGTTGAATCAAAGCTAAAGCCACCCTAAGGAGCCTAATTAAAAGAAGCCTTTCAACACTTCTTAATAAGTGTTTGATCGATTATTCAACGGGAAACCACACTAACACTTTAAGGTCTCTCTTGACTTTGAAGGAAGAGATTCGTGCCCGGGATCATTTGTTTCGTGTCTTAAATGACATCACAATTATTCCTAAAAAGATTTGCTTTATCTCTTTTCTTTTTACACCCCTTAGCACGAAAATCTTTGATTTTCCTAAATTCTGGTACTAATAATTGCAGGTTGTTTTACTGAATTGGTGGTTAATTAAAAGACGTGGTCAAAACTAATCCACATGGGAGTATCATTCAAAAGATGTCGTTACAAGGATAAGATGAAGAATTGCTGACTCAGGCGGGAGTCTAATGGATTGAATTTCCAACGGCGGTAAATCGGGGACGCATGCGAAACTGAAACGTCCATTCTTTAACTGACACTGTGGACGCGTGTGCGAATTTGAAGCGATTACACTCTGGCACATAAAGGCGCGTGTGGATTTGAAACGGTTTCTTCAGAAACGACGCTTGTTGGGCGGCGTGTTACAAGGAATCTGACATTCTCTCTCATGCGTGATCATCGCATTCCTTAACTGTCACGCATCAGTCAAATTTCGGAGAAAACCTTTCGTATTTCGATAGAAGATTTGAACAGATTTTTCTCTCTCCTGCAAACCACTATAAAAGGCGACCTCATCTCCCTTTTACCTCTTTACCGCATTCAACTTTCCAAGAGAGCAAAAATTCCCTGAAAACCTAACTGTTCATCATTCCATACCACGAAGATTATCATCTCAGATGCATCGAGGTTTTCTTTCATTGGCTCCATTCCGGAGACCATGTACGGTGATGTTCCAGGTGACAGCAGGATCATCCGGACTATCAAGGAGTTCAAGCAATCTGGACCGAGGGAGCTCACACAGGAGATGCTCAAGTCTATACATGATGCCGATAAGCTTGTTTCAAGAGGCAAAAAGGCAGATAAAGGGAAGCAATTGGCGAAAGGGGTTAAAGGCCCTTCTCCTAAAAAGAGGAAGGCTCCTAAAGCTGCTCAGTCCCCGCAGCAGAAGAGGCGAAAGACTAAACCAAAGCGAAAGCTCATTATCGCTTCCTCTTCCGACGAATCGGAGGGTGAGAGTTCGGGTTCGGACGGCTCTCAAAGAGGCAACACCCCTCCAGGAGGCAATACCCCACCCAGATCACCTACCCCTGACATGGAAATCCATAACTCACCAATTCCCTCTCCCACTCAAACAATTCCCACTTCCATTCCCACCATAACCCCCACTACCACCATTCCTCCAACCTCTTTCCCTATACCACCACCCATTTTCACTGATACAACAACCACAGCCACTGCAAAGGTTACAACCAACGTATCTGATACGGGGGTTCATACCGATACAACCGAACCACCACCTGTAACCGAACCCATACACACAACCAAAACCCAACAACCAACCGAACCTACACCTACACCTACACCCGAAACAACCCATCCAGAACACACCCATACAACCGAACCACCACCAGCTTCACCACCACCCCCATCTCCTGGTCATGCCTCTGACGGAGATAACCCTTTCCTTGGAGTAGAAAATATGACCTTCGATTCGGTCTACTACAGTCCATTTCAGGTCCAAAGCGACGATGATGAGGAAGCTCCAGTAACGAAGAAACATCTTAAAGAGCTGCATGAGAAGGTTGACCTGCTTATTGCTTCATCCTCCAATTCTTAATCCTCTCTCTCTGAAGCTGCTCTTCAGAAGATCGTTGATGCCTTTTCCCGGGCTCAGCATGATTCCGTCGCTTCAGCCACTGCCGCCATTGACACCTCGACAAAAGCCTGTGAGGCTGCGACCGAAAAAGTCGATAAACTATTCTCTGACGCCTCTTCCCTGTTAAAGTCCTTACAGGAGAGCGCCGATGCCACAAAGACAACGTTGGAACCAATCGTTCAACAATTGGCCACGTTCGTCTCCATAGAGTTGAAGTCGTTCGCTACCCTTCGCCAATCAATCAATGACGACAACTCGGCCCTTCGTGCCTCCATTGACGAGCGCCTCTCTAAACTTCAAGAGGATCTCGCTGCAAAAAACTCGTTGATGGACGTCCTTGCAAGCAAAACCACCGCCCTCAAGGTCAAGAGTGCTCAGCTTTCTAACTCTCAGCAACAACTTGACACTCTTCGATCCGAACGGGAGGTCATCAAGACATGTGTTTCAGATGTACACTCTGCCATATCCAACATCCTGGAAGCACACGATCCGATCCTGAACCATTCGGTGAGGCGAACCCTTGCTGAAAAACTTGCTCCTGCCCTGGACCTCCTCAGTAAAATAGAAGGGCTACCTAGTTTCGTGTCCACTTCGAAACAAGGGGGAGAAGTGAAGTCCAGATCGAAACCACCTCCTTCCTCAAAAGCAGCTCACACAACCGAACCTCCTCCTACTGGTTAGACTTCGGGTTCGGGTGTGAAGGATAAAGGAAAGAAAATAGCTGAGGAAGAAGATGAAGATGATCAAGAAACCATTGCTGACTTGCTGAAACGCAAAAATAGTCGCAATGTTGATAATGACAACATTCGTGTGGCGTGAGAAGCTGAAGAAGCTGAACGCAGACAAAAAGAAGCCCACGATCTCCTCGGGAGCAGGAAGACTCTTTTCCCTGCTTGGACTCGAGAGAGAATGATTAAGGAGGCTATCGATACTCCAAGCATCCTATGGCTCAAACCGGTGATCTCCTTCGACTGCTACAATTCTGTCGACTCGCAGTTCGACATGCCCTTAACCCGAAAGGCGTTCATCTTTCACGCCTTCGACTGCGTTGCGGAAGTCCCTCATCCTCATCCGGAGGTTGATCGGGAACTGATCGAGTTCTATCTGAAGGCCGCTCAACCACAGTATCAAACATGGAGCGCTTAGAAGATCGTTAACGTTCGGGTTTTGAAGCCATATACCGAAGGTAGATTCATCAACGTTCGGTTCAGGGTGATCCGAGGGTCTGCAAAAACCGAACATCTCATATCTTTAGCAGATCTACCGAACCTCAACCCCCATGACTGGATTGTTTTGCACAACATCCTCTTGACGAATGAAGCCGAATATGGTCCGATCATAGACCATCTCAAAAGGATGTTGGTATGTTATATCATGGAGATAGCCCTGATGGATCAGGAGATTGCCAATGTCTTCAAGAAGAAACCGAAGATATCTCCTGTTGGCTCAGCCAGTGATCTGAACCAGATGAAGATGGGAAAGATTGACCCAAGGCGAAATTCGGTCATGTTCACTAGGGCTGAAGGACAGAAGTGTCTCTTTGCCTTAGCGGATAAACATCTTTATACCACTGCTTGTCTAGAGCATGTGCTGGGGATCATCCATCGGTGTAAAGAAAATGCAGCGGATGATATCAAATACTTCAACGATATAATTCAGTGGTACATCCGATTCAGACAAACGATACTTGCTCTTATCTCGCGTCTGTTTCAGACTGTAAAGAAGAAGGTTCCTGCTGCTGCTGGCCCAAGCAAGAAGTAATGATCTCGCTCCAATTGATGCAAAGGGGGAGATTGTTGGGTAGCGTAGGAATTATTTTGTATTGCGTCATTGGGCTCGGTTTATAGTCCAGTTTTGCACTCCGGTTTGGGCCTGTCCAACCGTGAGCTTGTAGGGTTTACTATATAATAATGTGCTTGCATGCATATTAGGTTAACGTTTTGATAGATCGATTGATAGCTGACAGAATACTTTCTTTCATCGTTCCTGTAAACCTTTCAATCCTCTACAGTTGTAGTTCTTCATCGAGCTCTTCTGAGGATTGTTTATAATCATTCGACATTGTTCGATCCATTCTTGAGTTGTTTACTATTTTCGTGTTCTTGCTGTTTGCTCTTTATTTTACCTGTTTAAGATCTAATCGATCTTCAAGTTAGAATTTTAACTTATCACAACTATTAGGTTGATGAAGCAGTTTTCACTAGACTTACAAGTCATCGGTTTCTCAAAGTACCAGTAATGGAAAAATTAGGTTTTTTTTGTTAGATTCCATGTCACTTAATATGTTCAGCCATCTTTATTCATGTAGGTTTTGATACAATCTTTAGATGAAAGACGTCTATCGAAACATCAAGCTTATGAAAGTGGACCGGGTGTAAAAAGTGTTTCATGGTTCCTAATGGCCGGTCTTTACCAGTTGGTAGTAACAACCAGATGTTAAGAGTTATGTATTACTTAACCTTGAAAGTTTTTTCAAAGTTTTATAAGGATTTCGAACATGGAGTGGACAATTGAAAACAAAAAATTTTCTTTTATAGCATTATACTTTCTGGAAACAGTCATTTATATATTTATAGCATTCTACTTTATTAAAGAAAGCACTTTTTTAAGGATTTCGGACACGGAGCGAAAAATTAAAAAAAATATATTTTATATTATTTTTTTTAAAAGAAAACCCGTGTTCGAAGTATGTGGTATATAGGAAAATCATCTACACATATTCGAAGAAGATGTGAGAATTGGATGACATGATGAAGATAACTTGAAGTAAAAGAAATACATAAATACATAAAAATAACAAAGTTATACATTTAAAATACATAAAAGTACATAAACATCTATAAAAAAAACTTTAAAAAATACATAAATACATAATACATAAAACAACACGTAACAATATGTAAAATACTTAAAAATATATATAAATACATAAAAAATACATTTAAACTTTTAAAATACATAACATATATATATATATATATATATATATATAACTTTAAAAAATACATAAATACGTATGTATATATATATATATATATATATATATATATATATATATATATATATATATATATATATAATACATAAAACATAACACATAAAACTACATAAAAATATGCAAAATACTTAAAAATAAATATAAATACATACAAAATACATGCATACATTTAAAATACATAAAAATACGTAAACATATACATATAAAAACTTAATAAAAATATATAAATATGTAAAAATACATATAGATACATAAAAATATGTTTATATGTTATACAAATTTTGACGAAATCTACAGAAAAATCACATTATTTTGCAAAATTTAACGATTTTGTCTCATAACCTACTGAATAAGTCAAAAGGGGCTAAAATGAATAAATTAGTCAGTTTCTTGGGCTTTTCTATTCAAAAAGTTAAATAGTATAGACTTTTATATTCAAAAAAAAATTAGGTTTTTATTAAATTTTTTTCCAAAATACTAAGACTTTTCTGAAGATTTCCCTACAAAGATTTGTTGATTTTAAAGAATGAGAGTTTGCCGATTACCATTATAACATGAAATCTATGACCAAATTCAATTTGAATCATAAATAGTCATCATGGTTGATCCACTCTCTTTACCGGGCTACAGTTCAACCGATTCGACCGAACGGATCAACCCAGGTTTGAAAACATTGATTCATGGTCAATATTTCATGGAATTAATGGTCATTGTGTTATATCATTTGGACGTGAGGTTATATAGAATGATAATCATTTTAACGAATAACTCTTTGGTTTATATCATTACTATATTACTATATATTATATTAATAGACACGGTCATTAGGTCATCTCCAATGGGAGTTCAATGGGGGGTTTAATGAGGAGTTTAATATCATTAAACTCAAAATCCCCATTGTGGGAAAGTGAGTAGGATTCAATGGAATGGGGAGTTCAATCCCCATTAAACTCTATATTCTCTCTCCTCTCTCTCTCTCTCTCTCTCTCACACATACACACACATATATATATATATATATATATATATATTATTTTTTATTTTAATTTTTTAATTAATTTTAATTGTAGTTTTTAATTTTTAATTTCATGCTAATTAATTTTTTAAAAATAATTATAAATAAAAAGAAAATGATAAATGATGTGACAATCCATTAAATTGTATAGAGTTTAATGGAGTGTAGAGTTTAATGGGTAAAGTTGTATAGTGAGTGGAATGTATATGTGTCAATCCATTGGAGATGGTCTTAGTAATAGTATAGTTTATATGTTCTAAGATTTTGCCATAATATTTTTTATAGTTTGACAATTTTAGTCCATATTTTATATGTTTCAAGATTTTGCCATAATACTTTGCATAGTTTGACAATTTAGTCCCTAACACGTTATAATTAGAGATTGGTCTATGTCTTTTAATATTTGTCACTTTAAGTCCCATTATTTTGTATGTTTCAACATTTTGCCATAATATTTTCTCTAGTTTAGATTTGCCACAATACTTTTTATAATTTGACAATTTTAGTCCATAATTTATATGTTTCAAGATTTTACGACAATACTTTGTATAGTTTGACAATTTAGTACCTAACAATTAGAGATTGGCTCATGTCTTTTAATATTTGCCACTTTAAGCCCATTATTTTGTATGTTTCAACATTTTGCCACAATATTTTCTATAGTTTGACAATTTTAACCCTGATATGTTGTAATTAGAAATTGGTCACATATCAATTAATATTTGTCACTTTAAGTCCCTTTGACCATTTTTGCCTTCTTTTTGTCCATTTTTTCGTCTTACTACTTATATTTCATTACGAATTTGCAATGCGCGTTTTAATATTTCTTACTTTTAGTCTATTTGACCATTTTGTACCTTTATTTTGTCCCTTTTTCGTCTATCGATTTGTACTTCTGTTTGGATTTCGTTTTGTCATCTTTTTCTCATCATCATTTTTTTTTTGAATAAAACAAAATGCATCTCATTGCCACAAAGGTGACCCGTGGTTCACCACGGGCTCACCCACTAGTTTTCTTTAATTTGCAAACACAAAATACATGAGTTTGATTCCCCAATCTCACCTCGAGTCTTAATTATATAGCCTATATGGCCTATTACATGTATCCTTATAATAACTCGTTAAATACCCAAAATCATCCAAACATATATGCCTACTTACTTTACCCAGTATACGTACATTACAAGACCCATACTGCCGACTTCGAGAAAATGAAATGGTTGGGGCCAAAATTAGTAAGAAATACAATTCAAGGTTTTCTTATTCAAATGATAATGTACCCATGTCTAGTCTGTTTTCCGTCTATGTCTTATAATGACTATCAAACAGTGTGATATTAGTTTGGATGTTACTTCTCTTTGAACGGCAAATGGATAACATTAGAAAAAAAAAAAAAAAAATAGCCGTAGACTAGAGGTGAGAATACATGGAAGCAAAGAAACAGAAAATAACAAAGGGATTACAGCATGACCATCTTTAGGTTTACTCGTTCACACAGTTGTATTATCCTCTGGTTTTGTTGATTAAGTAACACTAACACAAATACAGTAACACTAACTTGGAGGATGAGATGAGATGATGGAGAGATATGATTTTTGTGGAAAAAAGAACCTCGCTGGAGGAGGGTGATGGTAAGAAAAGGACTCGAGTGCTTGGCTTGGATTCTTTCATTTAATGGCTCTGACTGGAAAAGGAAAGGAGGTCTTGGAAATGAATACACATCACGAGACCCAAACCCAGCCTTGACCCCACCTCCCACCTCCCACATGCACCATTTACATTTTTTGCAGCTTGGTTTTTGGATTCTCCCCTAAATGCATGCCTCCTATTATTTTTATACAACCTTAAATCAAATACTATTCCATTTTTACTTCAATTATATAAATATACCACTAAAGAAACTTTACACGTCAGCATCTCTTTTCTTGTTCTTATATAAATTTCATAATTAAATTTTAAATGGTATGGGTATACAGAATTTACATATTTATCCTTTTAATATCAGTCTTTAATCGTATGCTAAACACAATATTTTCAAAAGGAAAGATACGGAAACGAATCGGAGGGTGCTACTGGTAGTTAAGTGTGGGAGCATTCAAGTGACTAGGAGTAATTAAGTGTGTTCACGAGAAATCTGCTCCTACTACTATTTTCATACTTCAAAATTCATTCACAATTAATTCCCTAGATTCATCTTATCTCGATTTTTTTTTATCTTATCATTTATTTACTTGGATATGGTCTTATCTAAATATCGGTTCTCCTTGTTCCGATATTATAAAATTTTATCCAAACTATAAAAAAAAAAAAAAAATCGTTTATTTTCACAGTGATAGTTGTATAGATTTTTTAAAATGATAATAAAACAAAATATGAAAAATACAATACTTTAGTAAAAACCCATTTATATGTATGTTACGAATATGACCCTGAAAGTAACATTTTGAAACGCTTTAAAAGGGTAAAACTGAAGTGTGCGAAAGTAATTAGTAATTAAGTGAAACTTGGTGTTAAAAACAAGAAAAGCAGTAGCAAACAGTGTACACACAGTCGATGTTCGTTATCAGTAACAACACTCTCCTCTCCTCTCCACTCTGCATTCAATCATACATTTAAACCCTAAATTTTTCATTTGAATCTTCAACCAGGTGATGATGCCCGACGGTGGTGCTGTTTGGATGGAAGGAGGAGGAAACCAGGATGAAATTGGAACATCTTCATGGACGCCGGCCACCACCACCACCACAACCGCCAATCACCATCATGTTCTTGGAATTGAAGCTGCTGCAACATCATGCAACGAAGAAACCACAGCCGCCAACACTTACGCTTCTCTCACCACCTTGAAATCAATGCTTGAATCCGAGTGGTATCAACACAACAATCTCAATCTCTCTACGAATCCTTCTGATAACAATTCAATCTTCTTACCTATGGATTCTTCTTCTTCGTGTTCGCCGTCGCATTCCCACCACCCGTTCTCTCTCCCCGACCCTTCGCCGTCACACTCATATCCCTTCTTTCCCCCCAAATTCAACAACCCTTATGACATTGGGTTTGATTTCGGATGCGACCCTGGCTTCTTACCTAATCACACTTCCAATTTGATGAATTTTTCTGGGTTATGTTCGCAAACCCACATCGCCATCCCGGAGCTTTCTTCCAGTTCCGACTTTCCGGCCACCAACAATAGCAACGACACGAGCGACATTGGAGGACCTGGGTTCAATCCGCAGTTAACGGCGTTTGACGGTTTTCATGGCGCTGCACCCATGAATCCTCTGTTCGCAGCTAGGTCTAAGGTTCTACGGCCACTTGACATTTCGCCACCGGTCGGAGCTCAGCCTACACTGTTTCAAAAACGGGCTGCGTTACGACAAAGTTCGCTCAAATTAGGGGAATTGGGAGGTACAAATTGGGGGAAGAGAGCAGAGAGTAATAGCGGTGCAGTGGAAATCGATAAGAAGAGGAAGAGGAGCTTAGCGGAGGAGGACGAGCTTGACGAAACAGCTACCATGGATATATCGGGATTTAATTACGATTCCGATGAAATCGAACCCACCAGTGAACATCCAAATGGAAACGGAAACGGAAGCAATTCGAATGCAATGAGCTCTGTTACGATCGGCGCCGGGGATCAGAAAGGGAAGAAGAAGGGTCTACCTGCTAAAAATTTAATGGCGGAGAGACGTCGGAGGAAGAAGCTCAACGACAGACTTTACATGCTTAGGTCCGTCGTCCCCAAAATCAGCAAGGTACTGGTTAACTTTCATGTAAAATATCTATTCTTTTCTTGTTATTATAACATTTGAATTGTGTTTCAGATGGATAGAGCTTCAATTCTTGGTGACGCCATTGATTACCTGAAGGAGCTTCTACAAAGAATCAACGATCTTCATAACGAACTAGAGGCAACACCACAAGGGTCTTTAATTCAAAATTCACCAAGCTTCCATCCATTGACACCCACCCCGCCGGCGCTTCCTCAACATGTGAAAGAAGAACTATGTCCGACCACCGTCCCCAGCCCCAAAAACCATCCCGCAAAGGTAGCTTCTTTTCGATTCTCACCAGTTGCCACCATGATCGGAGCTAAGAATTTTGACTAATTAAAACATGGGATTAAGGTATTGATTATGTTCATAAATGTTTGTGTAGGTGGAGGTGCGGACGAGAGAAGGGAGGGGTGTTAACATCCACATGTTGTGTGGGCGGCGACCAGGGCTGTTGCTTTCGACGTTGAGGGCTTTAGATAATCTTGGGCTCGATATTCAGCAAGCGGTTATAAGTTGTTTCAATGGTTTTGCTTTGGATGTATTTCGAGCCCAGGTAACTTGCAATTTGCAAATATACTAATATTCTTGTTTTTTTAATTAAAAACTATATTTTCTAATTAGGGACAAAGCAATTTTCACTAGCTAGGTTTTTCAAATTATAAAATAATCTCAAAGTACAATGTTATATTGGGTAAAATTTTCAAAATAGATCGTTTTGATAAGAAAAAAAATCGAAATCTAGTACTTTAGTAGAAAAGGAGAATGATACTATGATACTATAGTGAGTAGATTTTTCAAAATATAATGATTTAAAGAAGAAGAAAATGAAGTACAATGCAATAATCAGCAAGTGGATCCGGTTCAAATTTCAAAATTGGTCCAAAACATTGTAAAAGATTCCAAAAAAAATAATCTAAATTGAGGGGCCGGACCCCGGACCCACTGCCTGGTGTTATCTACACACACCATTGGATTATTATATCATTCTACTCGATTACCAAGTTGAATTTTGAGAATCTACCTGATTCTAGCAAATATCATCAAAATACAAAATAATTTTCAATGTTATGATTGTGTATATTTGTCCCAAGTATAATGTTTTGATACGAAAAAAAATTGAAAGTAAAGTGCAATGTTGGGTAGATTTTAGGAAGTACAATAAGAAAAAAAAAATTGAAGTACAATGTTGTGATAAAAAATAATGGAAGTAGGATTCTATAATGCTAATTTAAATTAATTTACTTTTATTTCTTATAATTATAATGTTTTTATTTTCAACAGTTTATATAATTAAAGCAAATATCATCCAAATAAAAAAACAATTTTCACTCCTATAATAAGTTAGAACTTTTAAATTATGTCACAATAAAAAAAACAATAAGTTTGAAACTATGATGCTATATTAGGTAGATGAACGAAGTTGAAGGTACAATCTTGTAATAGAAAGAATAAAAGTAGGATGATATAATACATACAACATTCCTATTTCTTGCATTTAGCTTTCCATTCTATAATGAAAGTAGCATGTTATAATAAGATATGATTAGACTAATGAATAAATGACTGGTTGCAGCAATGTAGGGAAGGGCAGGAGATGTTGCCGGAGCAGATAAAAGCGGTGCTTCTAGAAACCGCTGGATACCATGGTGCCATTTAGCACGAGGTTGGATGGGACCCACCTTAGATCAGCAATGTTGCTTTGTTTCTTTGAGAACTGAATAAAATCTTTTTTTTTTCACCAATGCAAATTTGAATTATTAGTCATAAACATGACTGATTGATTGCTTGATTAAACTTAGGAACTTCGTTTTAACATATAAAATGATATAGTATTAATAGGTTCAAATTAAGAGCTCCATTATGTAACTTTTGCTAAAATGGCATTTATGTTTAAGAGTTTTTGGAAGTACCTTGCTTCTGCAAACGCAAAATAAAGTGATAAACCCATTAATTTTGGACAATTACCTTATGGTTTTATAGAATCAAATGTCTCGTGAATGTCACATCATTATTTTAAACACGTCATATGTCATGTAAGCAGGGAAACTGCTAACAAGACTGACTAATAAACTCGTGCTTAGGAAGAAATATATTAATAAAATGGAAGTTTTTGAAAATGCTCCAGAATAAAAATAGCCGAACAATATCGTTTTTGGCAAATGCAAGTTAGCAATATAAGCAAAAAGGTTAAAGTAGGAATTGATCTTTAAACAGCTATGCAAGTAGTTATTAAGCTTATTTTGGTGTTATAAGGTCTTTAATTTGTTTGTTTGTGTTATTAACTTGTTACTATTAAATTAGACTAGTGTTACTATACGAATTGATTAATATATAAAATGTCATATGGAAAAATAATAATAATAACCACAAAATAACATGTGACATAATGGATAAGAGTATAACATATAACAAAAAAATATTTTTATTTTTTAGGGTAGATATATATTAAGTTCAGAAATCTATATAAATTTTTAACTTTTAAGTTTTATAAAATATCAAATTTTACGATTGTTTGTGATATTTATTAAAAATGGTCATTTTAGAATATCTATTGTGAAAAGTTTGTTATTTTAGAATTTCTTGTTTGAAAACAACAAATTCTATAAAAGTCTCAACTTATCATGATATTCTTATATAAATATTGTGATTTACTTCTGAAATTTTAAAAAAGAAAATCATGTCCAAAGAAAACAAATATTAAAAAATTGCAACAAAATAGTTATTGATATACTAAAAAAATTAAATAAATAACAATTAAAAATTCGTTTTAATGATAGTTTTTATGCCAGTAATAAAAAAAAATGATAAATAATAGATAATCAAACGTTTAACTTGTATGTCTAACTAATTTTTATTTTAACATGTTTCAAAAAATAACATTTAAGGATTTGTATTATAATTTATTAGTCAAAATAAGTTATCACCTATCTAAAAAAATTGTAACTTATTATTATTAGTAAATGGATTGATGAATTCAAATTCTTACCCATTAATAGACGATCTTTGTTATTTTTATCACATTTATTATATTTAATATTTTACAAATATAAATCTTAGTGTTATGTGGCATTTTAATTTATGGAAATTGAAAAAAATCATAAATTGATATGTGAATATTATTTATTTAGAAAATACCATAAAATGACATGTATCAAAACTCATGACAAAATGACATATGTCAAAAGGATTTTGATTTATTAGAGTAGATCTTTACGATTTGATATAATAGGTGTGTTCAGATATTCAATTTTTGTGGGCATTCTATGGTCTTTTTAAAAAAAAAAGTTACATTTCTTAGGTGTCTTAATGAATGTCATTTTGAGGAAATTGATTAACACAACAATAAAAACAAGTCTTGAAGATCTTATTTGGATAGGGTAATGTGGAGGTAGATGTTACCAGTATGCTTCCTACGAAGGTAGAGAGGTTACATCATTTTAAAAGACCTTCGACATGCCTAAAATAGATAACCTAAAAATGGGCAAACACAAAAAGGGGGTAAGTCGATTTGAGTATAAAGACAAAAATGTCTAATAACTTATAGAATCATCAAGAGCTTCAAGAAAACTGCAAAAGTGGATAACAAGGGAGAACTGAGTATATGAGAATAGTAAAACATAAACAATGATTTAACAGAAAGATCAGAAAACCAAAACCAACACTACATATATAAGGGCTAGACTACTCATTAAAGGGTCATTTGATTTGTCTTCTAACTGTTTTGAAGCTAGGACTCGGTCACCAGTTAAATGTATAATCAAATAGCATGGTTTCAGTCAAATGCATATTTAATAGGACTTTAGACTTAGTCAAATCTAAAGTCATGTCCTTAAAAAGAGCACACTCATCAATGTCTGGCCTCACATTATCTTCACATTTCCTTTTGGGACGTCATATCCTCCTTTCTACCTTTAATACTGATTTGTTCTACCCTCCTTATCGTTGAAGATGAAGGCATCCTTTTGACATGTCCATACCATATAAGTCTTCCTTCCTTCAATTTGTCAATGATCTGAGCCACACCCAACTCATTTTTATAGTTACACTAGGCGAATGCCCGCACGTTGCGCAGAAACACCTATATAGTTGAAATCTGTACAAATATATGTTTTTTTAATATAAAAATAAGGTTGTTATTAAATTTGATATAATAATTCGTATACTAAATTGATATAATATATTTATTATTTTGAATTATATGGTAATATATACATATATTATAACTACATAATCTCAACCGTTTGAATGACTTTTACCCGCGAGTTACTCATGAATAAAATAAAATATAATATATGGTTTAATGTTATTTATAATTTTTGTTATTGGTAGTTAATTTTTTAAAATTTATTTGCTTAACGTTTTAATTTATATCTATATATTTTTTTAAAACATCAAACATTATTTTTTTGATTTTAAAGGTAACAATATAATCATTATATAGAGTTATTTTTAACTATTTTTATTGTAAGTTATTTTAAACTAAAAATTTGAAAGCTTTTAACGATTATAAAAATATCTTTAGGAAATATTTTAGTTAAATTGAGA